>NC_133366.1:15286002-15392746 GCF_049309525.1 Garra rufa
CATTGCTTTTTAATTGAAAGTAATACCTTATGTTACTTTTTGTGACTAGGCTTACTTATTTGTTTTTTAATAATAAAAAACCCAAAGCTTATATTTTTGGCAAGTGTAAAGGACTTTTCATACCAAAAGTGAAATTAATAAGCCTGAAAGAAGTATTTCTGCTTTTGCAACTCACTTCCAATTTCTCTTAACAACACAGGGCTAGGAGAAGGTGTGAGTGAATAAATGGCAAAACAAAGTAACTTGCATTACTTATTTGAAAAAGTAGCTCAGATAAGTAATCTGTTAATTTACTAGTTTACTTTACTGTTACTTTTAATGCGCTACCCCTAACACTGTTGGTCAAGCAGTGGTACGACGGGGGCTAAAGACGTCCCTTGGTGAAAGGCACCTTTGATATTATTTTCCTCTAAACCACTAGATGGCAGAAAAAAGTGCCGTAGCACTTTCCAAAACATCCGCTTTACAAGGGCGATTTTGTCTGATCCTGGACGCTTTTGCGGCAGCAGGTCGATTATGTGCTTACTTGATCTGATATTTACGGTGCCCGCCAGGGGACACCTTCGGTTCACTTATGTTTGTCGTGGCCACGACATATAAACTCGTGGGAACATGATATTATGTTGTGGCCACGAGATATTAAGTCGTGGGAACGTCATATTAACTCGTGGGAACGTGATATTATGTCGTGGCCACAACATAATATCATGTTCCCACGAGTTTATATGTCGTGGCCACGACAAACATAAGTGAACCGAAGGTGTCCCTGGCGGGCACCGTAGATATTTGATGTTTTTAAAAACGTTGTAGATAGCAAAAGAGAATCGCTAAAATTCTTGAATATATCTTGAGACAAAGGTCTTCTTAATGATTTTCAGTTTTGTTTAAGATAATTAAAACTAAAGTTAATAGGTGGTAAATATATGTGCAAGCAGTATTAATTAAGATATTGGCCTAATATTTCACCTATACCTGACTGGAAATAATAAGAACAAGGTTCTTGCCATAGAAATCCTGGTTCAGTTTGGCCAACCACAAACACCTTTTGTTCCTCAGACAGTTTTTGCACTATTCTCTAAAACTGGTGTAAGGAAGGACAACCGATGAACTGAGCACCCAAAGCTCATTGATTTATGTGGGGAGCAAAGCTAGCCCATCTGCTCTGATCACACAGAAGAGCTACTGTAGCTTAAACTGCTGAAAAGCTTAAAGGAACACTCCACTTTTTTTGGAAATAGGCTCATTCTCCAGCTCCCCGCGAGATAATAAGTTGATTTTTACCGTTTTGAAATCCATTCAGCCGTTCTCTTGTTCTGGCGATATCACTTTTAGCATAGCTTAGCATAAATCATTGAATCCTATTAGACCAGTAGCATCGCGGTTCAAAAATGACCAACGAGTTTCGATATTTGTCCTATTTAAAACTTGACTCTTCTGTAGTTATATTGTGTACTAAGACCAGCAGAAATGTAAAGCAGCGGTTTTCTAGGCTGATAAGATTAGGAACTACACTCCCATTCCGGCGTAATAGTCAAGGAAGTTTGCTGCCGTAACATGGCCGAAGCAGGCGCATTTATATCACACAGCGCCTGAAATTAGATCCCAGCTAGGTAACTTCCAATGTGACCGGTGCTAAGTTTGTGTAATTCCGGTTGTTGCAGCTGTCAGAGTTGCAGCTGGTAAATTGTTAGTGGCTGGATTACCTGTGTGTGATTAGCTATGGTTATGTGCATTGTAAGGGGCTGTGATAGTAAATCGAAGACGTAATCTACTACCATCTTTCATAGAATTCCCACGAAAAAAAAAAGCAATTTCGACTAATGAATCAATGGCTGGCTGCTCTGAACATAGATCTCAAAACACCGTTAGAAACGATCAAGAAATGGCGTGTTTGCTCCGAGAATTTTGAACCAGATGACTATTTGGATAGTTTTACCGATACTACAGCACGGCGTCTAAAGGACACGGCGATCCCAACAATCTTCAAACTAACGTTACAGACAGAACAACAAGGAGCATCGCCCATGGCTGTAAGTGAAACATGATTAATTGCTAACGTTACCTGTAAAATGCAACCCCTGACGACTAGGTTTGGGCGAACAGTTGGCTTAGTATTTGCTATGACCAAATTCCATGTGTGATTGCAAAAGAAAGTTATTGCGAACAGTCAGTGGTGTTTTAAAGTCAGTTTTGAGTAAAAGTGTACATCATGAATGTAAGCCTGAAAATGCAAACTGACAGTATGCATTTAAAATCTTTATATTATATAATGTAGCAGGAATAACTTACTCTTGCGACAGCTGGCCATTAGGTCCACTCGGCGTGTGACGTTTTTTCTAGTTTATTTTGTCAAACCGGAAAAAAAATCGACTATTGCAGGATGCAGCATTGCATCCAAGTCCTCAGATGTTGCGACCTGACACTTCCTCATCAGGTAGATCCACCCTTGCCATCGATGGCAATACCTAGTCCCACTCGCGACAACACAGGCACTCACTTTTAGTTGGCATGGGTTGGCAAGCCCCACCAGCGCGAATCTGCTCTCCTCATCCCTTCTGTCCCAGGCAGTTCAGACACACTTTCTTGTCTTTCGCGTACCAAAACCTTAGCTTCAGTGAATTCTGGTTCAAATTGATACGGTTTAGGATCTGCACCAAAGTAAATATCTTCTAAATCGTCTCTCACAAATGTCTCCATGGCGAGGAACGCTGTCTGTGCTGTGCATGCACGTTGGATATGCTGACGGAAGTAAACATTTGCACATGTGCTGTGTGGTATTACTGCGCCTGCTTCGGTCATGTTACGGCAGCAAACTTCCTTGACTATTACGCCGGAATGGGAGTGTAGTTCCTAATCTTATCGGCCTAGAAAACCGCATCTTTACATTTCCGCTGGTCTTAGTACGCGATATAACTACAGAAGAGTCAAGTTTTAAATAGGACAAATATCGAAACTCGTTGGTCATTTTTGAACGTGATGCTACTGGTCTAATAGGATTCAATGATTTATGCTAAGCTATGCTAAAAGTGATATCGCCAGAACAGGAGAACGGCTGAATGAATTTCAAAACAGTAAAAATCAACTTATTAACTCGGGGGGAGTTGGAGAATGAGCCTATTTCCAAAAAAAGTGGAGTGTTCCTTTAATGCTGGCCATGACAGAAAGGTGTCATTGTGCCAGATACTACAGGACACGTTCAGAGGTCTTGTGGAGTCCATGCCTCAAAGCATAAGAGCTGCTTTGGCAGCGCAAGGTGGACATACATCATATTAGGCTGGTGGTTTTAATGTTGCTGTGGCTGATCTGTAGGTGTGGAATCATAACTGCATTGAAAAGTTTAGTTTAGAAACGGTTATTAAGGCCCGATCACCAGTGGTGTGCTATGAGCTACGCTTCACGTGCATGCCCAAAAATTGGTACACATATGTAACACACCAATACCTACAAAAATCTCTTGGAGCAATATCCAAAACCCAACAGGAATTTTTGTGTCATTTTTGCCATTTTCAGGCATCGTACTTGAAGGAACTCCTCTTAGAGATTTATTCTGATCAACATCAAATTTGGTCCGTTTAATCTAAAGCACTTTGTGATGTTAAATTGCGAAGACCTAGAGTTTTCGTTGGAGGATGTGTGTCCATGGCGGCCTGACAGATTTCGCTGTTTCGCCATAAAACAGAAAGTTGTTATAACTCAGACATACAATGTCCAATCTGCCCCAAACTTCACATGTGTGAAAACACTCCTGACCTGAAGACATCTACATGCCCATATTCAGTTATAGTCATAGTGCCACCTGCTGGCAACAGGAAGTGACATGTTTTACGCTGTAACAAACTCCTCCTAGAGATTAAATGATATCAACATTATATTTGGTTAGTCTAATCTAAAGGCCTTTGTGATGATAAATTGCGAAGATCTTGAGTTTTCGTTAAAGGGCATGTCTGTGGCGGCCTGACAAAGTTTGATGTTTCGCCATGGAAATAGAAGTTCTTATAACAAACTTCACACGTTCGTTCACACGTGTCCTGGCCTGAACACATCTGAAGGCCAATATTCTCTCATAATCATAGCACCACCTGTTGGCAACAGTAAACGCCTTGTTTTACACGTAAACATGCAATGTCCCATCTGCAACAAACTTCACAGGTTTGGTAAGAGTCCTGGCCTGAAGACACCTAAGGGCCAATATTCAGATATAATCATAGCGCCACATGTTGGCAGCAGGATATGTTATGTCTTAAACTAACTCAAACATACCAAGTTCAATCTGCACCAAACTTAATATGTTTAATAAAAGTGCTTGCCTGAGCACATCTTCATGCCAATAATCAGTTATAGGCATAGCGCCACCAGCTGGCAGCACGAAGTTTGGCACATATAAATGACTTTGACATATTTCTCCTATATTTACTATATTAAAAGCATACTGCCCACCGCTCACTGTTTTCCTAAAGCCACCGGTTGGGTGCGAGGGCTCTTTCATCATTGCTTGCAGCTTTAATCTTTGTGTTATATTGCAAGATTATGCAATGCCACTTGGCTCCAGATGGACTGTCCAGAATTGCTGTGATTGCAAGATGGAGCTGTTATGACCGAAAAAGGGCACAAGTGTACTGTCCAGAAAAACACATGTAATACTGTTCTTTTTTCAAAACCTTGTTTTGCCTAATTTTTTAGAAACAGCCTTCTTGTAGTGATGACAAAAATGTTGCGGAGCAGAGACCAGAGGAAAGTGAAGACGTGATATTGGATGAGGATACTGTATCTGCATCACTCTACACAGTGAGATAACAGTCTATTTATCTTTTAGATAACAGTCATTTGCTCTTTATTTGTCACAAATGGCATTTCTGGTAACTTGGCAACCTGTTTTAATTGTTTTAATTTTAAATGATGTCTCAAATAAATTGATGTGTCATCTTTATACTCCCTTCCAACAGAGTCTACAATACAGATCAAGCTCAATTTATGATACACTGCATCCAGACACAATGCATGAAGAAAACACAAAGAAGAAAAAATCTGATAAAAAGGTTTGTTTGATAAATAGTGTAATATTACATGATATGTATAGCCTATAATGAAGACCTACATTAAAAATATGGTTTTAAATATATACATTTTAATATGTTACCTGTCAAACGTTTTTGGACAGTAAGATTTGTAATGTTTTTTTAAAGAAGTCTCTTCTGCTCACAAAGCTGATCCAAAATACAGCAAAAGCAGTAATATTGTGAAATATTTTTAGTATTTAAAATAACCGCTTTTTATTTTAATATTTTTGAAAATGTAATTTCTTCCTGTGATCAAATATAAATTTTCAGCATTTTACTCCAATCTTCAATGCCAAAATCCTTCAGAAACCATTCTAATATGTTGATTTACTGTTCAAGTAACAATTTTAATATTTATTTATTATTATTATCCATATTTAAAACAGTTCAGTACATTTCTTTCAGGATTCTTTGATGAATAGAAAGATAAGCATTTATCAGAAATAAGCTTTTGTAACATTATACACTATACCATTCAAAAGCTTGGAGTCAGTATTTTTTATTTTTCTGAACTTTCTATTAATCAAAGAAACCAGAAAAAAATATAATCAGCTGTTTTCAACATAATAATAATAATTTTTTTGAGTAGCAAATCAGAATATCAAAATGATTTCTGAAGGATTATGTGTTTGGAGTAATGATGCTAAAAATCTAGCTTTGATCACAGAAATTAATTACATTTTGAAATATATTCAAATAGAAAACAGTTTATTTTAAATAGTAAAAACATTTCACAATGTTACTGTTTTTGCTGTACTTTGGATCAAATAAATGCAGGCTTGAACAGAAGAGACCTTTAAAAAACATTAAAAATCTTACTGTTCAAAAACTTTTGACTGCTATATAGTTTAGCTTCAAGTATTGAATATATAAACACAGAGTGCATAATAACTCATAAACATGTTTTTACTGAACAAATAATCATGCAGTGAAGACACTTCATGACACATACATTGCATTTTTGTTAAAACAAATATTAAATATGTAATATCTACAAACTCAGACACACATTTAAACTAGAAAGCAACGGTAGCCTAACAATAAAGCATTAAATAAAAAGGAAACTAATTAGGTAATCCAGCAGCTGTAGTTGATCCAGTATGATCATCATAAATAAAAATTAACATGAGTAAAGTTTCTTAAATGTTTAGATATATGCTGTTTCTGAAGCATTAATTGGTTATCAATATATTCCTTAAATGCATAGGCCATGATAGCTTTATTTCTGATTGTTAATTAAGTTGTGTTTCAAAATACCAACCGTTTCTATTGCTGTGTTCTCTTTCAGCACTGCATAGCACAAGAAGATGAAGTATTTGATTCTGTGTATGAAAACCTGTGAATGAATGAATGATTGAGTTAATACATTTGATTAATGAATACCTGCTGGAATGTATTTACTGCCAAATATTGTTTTATTGTGGTTTTTTTGTATAACGTATATAACATATAATATGTTTTGGGCCAGTATAACATAACAGAAAAGAAATAAAAATCAAAACATCGAATATGTGTAGTTTTTTCCCCAAACTCATCAAACCTCTTGCTTTGTTGCATAAAAAGCAGTGGATTTTCTGCAGCCCGCTAAAGCCCCGCCCTTATACTGTGTAAACCAATCAAAAGACATCTTTAGATGTGTTCAACCCACTGTTCTCTATGGAACACTCGTATCTGAACTTCCGGTCTGCTAGCTCCTCCTCATGAAGTGTCAACAATGGCAGCCGAGGGAGATTTTCTGACGCGCTACCGGGCGGTGTCAAATAAACTGAAAAAGTAAGAGCTAAAATAATAGCTTTATATTACTAATAAGAGAATGTTTTCAATATTAGCTTAATAGACAATTAATGTCTACGATACTAAGCATACCCAAAGATTGTCGTGAAAGCACTACATATCCCTCACTAGCATGTTGCTAATTAAATTTCAAGAGCTACTAAATGAAGTTTGCATCAATATGATCTGTTATTGTAAAATTACAGAAGATTTATGTATGAACAGTTGAGGATGACATCTCGTAGATGTTTAATTTCATGCCAGCGGCTTCGCATAGCGAACTGTTCGAGAGTATGTTTAGTATGGATGTTCAACCTGTCAAATTAATCTCATGTAACGTTAGTGGCCTTTTCATATTTTCTCTTCGCTCTTAATCACAGACGCTTTCTGAGGAAGCCTAATGTCGCTGAAGCAAGTGAACAGTTTGGTGAGTACTGTGACAGAAAAGCGATGCTGTGTGGAAATGCTAACGTTACTCTCTGTTGATCATTATGTGACATCTTTCCTCAGGTCAGCTGGCCAAAGAGCTCAAACAGCAGGACTGTCCTCAGTATGCTGCCTTCTGTAATCTCGCAATGGCCCGGTAACACATCTCACACAGCTATCATTTCTTCATCCTTAGGCTATGTCTGATCTGAAGAACATGTGGAAATGTTTTTTTCTGTTTTAATAGCTGTGAGCAGACTCTGTTCAATGCTCCAGGAGAAGCCCTGGCATTGACTGATGCAGCTCGACTCTTTCTGGCCTCAGAACAGGAAATCAGAGCGCTGAGGGCTCCCGGCTTCGATGAGAATATGCAGGCAGCCATGAACTGCTATAGTTTTGCTATTAAGGTATTTATTGGAAACACATTTATTACAGGTTGCTTATGCTAAAGCAGATAAGCATATATCAACGCAGCTTTAAATAGAATAAAAATACTCTTATAATTTTGGATTTTTAATATAAAATTAAATGGTTCTCCTGCTCAGCGTTGGTATAATTATAAATAAAACTGTTATTTTATTTATATTCTGTTTTCATTTTTTAAAAATACATCTGTATAGTTTTTATAAATGTTCATTTCCGTTTATTTTAGTACACTACCAGTCAAAAGTTTTTGAACAGTAAGATTTTGTTTTTTTTTAAAAGAATTCTCTTCTGCTCACCAAGCCTGCATTTATTTGATCCAAAATACAGCAAAACAGAGATATTTTTACTATTTAAAATAACTGCTTTCTACCTGAATATATTTTAGAATGATATTTATTCCTGTGATCAAAGCTACATTTTCAGCATCATTCCTCCAGTCTTCAGTGTCACATGATCCTTCAGAAATCATTCTAATATGCTGATTTACTGTTCAAAAACAGTTTATTATTATTGATATTATCAATATTTAAATCAGTTGAGTACACTTTTTTTTTCAGGACTCTTTGATGAATAGAAAGATACAAATATCAGCATTTATAAAAAGCATAAATAAAAAGCTTTTGTACTATTATGCACTGTACCATTCAAAAGCTTGGAGTCTATTATAATTAACATATAGTATATTTATTTATTTATTTATATATGTATTTATTGGGAAAGAAGTTAATTAAAAGCATCCTTGCTAAATAAAAGTATTGATTTCTATAATTTAGCAAGGATGCTTTAAATTGTTCCAAAGTGATGATAAAGGTTTATAATGTTACAAAAAACTTCAGTTTCAGATAAATGCTGTTCTTCTGATCTTTCTATTCATCAAAGAAACCTGAAAAAAATCTACTCAGCTGTTTTCAACAATAGTGTTTGTGAGCAGTACATAAGAATATTAGAATGATTTCTGAAGGATCATGTGACTGGAGTAAAGATGCTAAAAATTCAGCTTTGTAATCACAGGAATAAATTACATTAAATTCGTTAATAGTAATAATAATAATAATAATAATAATAATAATAAATTTTATTTATAGGCCCCTTTCTCAGCACTTAAAGACACCACACAATAAAATTACAGACAAGGCAATAAGAAACTGACAATAAATACCATATTCAACGACTGAAACAGAGTTTTATTTTAAAATATATTTTAAAATATATTCAAATAGCAGTTATTTTAAAGTAGTAAAAATATTTCAGAATATGACTGTTTTTGCTGAACTTTGGATCAAGTAAATGCAGGCTTGGTGAACAGAAGAGATGAGATAAAACATTTATATAAGATTAATATAACCGAAATTACTTCCATTAAGTAAAACAGTTGTTTTTTTATGGTTTCAGTTTTAGTTAGTTAATATAGCCCTGGCCTGACAGAACCATCAAGCGTACTATTACTTACTACTCACCTTTTATTCACTATTACTGCCTCACTCACAGTTAGATGGATGACTATGAGGGGCTAAATAATTACAAGCAGGGCCAAATATTTTCTAAAGTTATAGTTAACTACAAAATGAAACAATTTCAGCTACTTTTCGCTTGCTTCTAGCTGCTGTTTCACATGTTTCATGTTGAAATGCTCCTAAAATTGATTAAAGTTTTAAGTAAAAAGCCTAAAATCTTGCAATCACATCCAGATTTTGTGTTTTTTTTTTAGATGTTATACTGCAAATATGTACTTATATATTGTTTAGGTCTATATTGAGATGAATCAGCCTGTTATGGCGGCCAGTCTCTCACTGGAGCTTGGCAATGCTCTGAAGGTGAGACATTAATCATTGTAATACATGGAGCGGCTTTCTGTTTAAAAATGAATTAAAATTGCATATACATCTTGTTCCACGGTGCTTAATCATACTGTGGTCCTGTTTATATATTTGTGTGTAGGAGATGAACAGACCCGGAGAGGCGATAGTTCATTTCCAGAGAGCTGCAGAACTGCAGATTCAGACTCCAATTGAAGCCCTGCTGTCACTCTGGGAAATGGCCTCCTGCAAAATACTGACCCGTGAGTTCAAAGATAGTAGCTTTTTCCTGCCAAACTTCAGTGATTTATTTTGGTATTGAGTTTGAGATGAAGTTCTGTGGTTGTCAGAGCAGTGATGTGATGTTTGATTGGTAGGTGATTATGATGGCGCTCTTGCCGTTCTTTCTGAGATGCAGCACATGTGTCAAGAAAGAGGACTACAGCTACCCGGGACAAACACCCCTGTCGGTACGAATATAATGAACTTTCACAACATAACGCAATCGATCTTCATTTTGAAATCTAGGTGTGTGAGGCCCATAGGCTTACTTCCACTTTAAGAATAAGGCAGATACGTTTTGTGACAGATTTTCATGTTTGTCAAGGATCTGCAAAGTCAGCGGTCTTTTGTGGACATCAGCTAATTGTAAGATTCTTTAGATGCACGCTTCAATTCTGTTTGTTTTAATTCCAGGTGCATTTATGGATATCATAGCAAAGTGTGAAATCTCCAGGGTATTACTTCTTATGCTGCTTGAGGTAAATTAAATCAGGTTTACAAATAAGCTCACAATTTGGACCATATGTTTAGAAACCAGACCTATAGCGTTAGTGTGTTTACTATACCTAAAAACGACTTTGTGTTTGTGTCTGTGTTTTAGCCTCCCCCTCAAAAGCTGTTACCCGAGCATGCTCAAACACTAGAGCGATACGCCTGGGAGTCATTCGACTCACATAGTCAGGGTAAGACGTTCTAGCTAAAAGAGAACCAGGCACGGTGTTTTCTTCGGTTGCTGTTCTTTAAAAACTGTTGTTACTGTTTGTCCTATAGAAAACTTCCTTCCAGAAAATGTGTTCCTCCTTCTACAGTCGGTTGTGGTGAGTATTTACAATCTATTTGTAAAATTAGGTTGTTAAAATATAGTCTACACTGGAAAAAAAATATTTCTTACTTAGATTTTTTTGTCTTGTTTCCAGCCAAAATATCTAAAAAATCTTAAATCAAGAAAGATTTTCTAGACAAGTAAAAATTATTTTCAGAATTTTTTTTTTTTTTTTTTTTTATAAAATGATGTGAGTTTTTGCTTAGAACAAGCTAAATAATCTGCCAATGTGGTAAGAAAAAAATCTTATTTCAAAACAATCACCAAACAAGATTATTTTTCTTACCCCATTGGCAGATTATTTTGCTTGTTTCAAGTTTTTCTGAAAACAAGACAATAATTTTTACTCATCTAGAAAATCCTTCTTGATTTAAGATTTTTTTTTTTTTTTTTGATATTTTGGCTGGAAACAAGACAAAAAAAAAACCTAAGTAAGAAAATGATTTTTTTGCAGTGTATATGGAGTCCACATTTAAAATCTGCATTCAGAATTCAATTTAAACCTTGAAATCAACTGGAAACAAGTTTTCAAATTCTGAAATATTTTAAACAAGAGAAGCATTATGACATAAAACAAAGAAGAAATATAATTTGCTAAGAAAATATATATTACAGATTAAAAGTTTGGTGTCAGTAACAGACACAGTTGAAGTTAAAACTTTACATACACCTTGCAGAATCTGCAAAATGTAAATTATTTTACCAAAATAAGAAGGATCATACAAAATGCATGTTATTTTTTTATTTAGTACTGACCTGAATAAGATATTTCACATAAAAGATGTTTAGTCTACGATATCAAATAAGTTGAATTTATAAAAATCCTGTTCAAAAATTTACATACACTTGATTTTAAACTGTGTTGTTACCTGAATGATCCACAGCTGTTTTTTTGTTAGTGACAGTTGTTCATGAGTCCCTTGTTGGTCCTGAACAGTTAAACTGCCCGCTGTTCTTTAGAAAAATCCTTCAGGTCCCACAAATTCTTTGGTTTATTTGAACCCTTTTCAACAATGACTGTATGACTTTGAGATCCATCTCTTTCACACTGAGGACAACTGAGGGACTCATATGCAACTATTACAGAAGATTCAAATGCTCACTAATACTCCAGAAGGAAAAACGATAGAAAGGATTCAAATAAACAAATAATGCGGAAAAACAAAAGAATTTGTGGGACCTGAATGATTTTTTTCTGAAGAACAGCAGGCAGTTTAACTGTTCAGGACAAACAAGGGACTCATGAACAACTATCACTAAACAAAACACAGCTGTGGATCATAAATCCAACTCTTGTGGACTATATGTAAATGTATTTTATGTGAACTATCTTATTCAGGTCAGTACTAAATAAGAAATCACATGCATTTTGTATGATCCCTCTTATTTTGGTCAAATAATTAACATTTTGCAAGGTGTATGTAAACTTTTGACCTCAACTGTATTTTGCAGTGAAAATTGTATCAAATAAATAAAAAAGTAAAATAGATGCATTTCCAATAGTGGTCTTTGATTTTTAAATTGCACTATTGTCTAAAATGCTACAAACTGGTTACTAGTAGGACTCTTATTTTGGATTAATATGGCTAAATGGTCTGACTGGCCTGCTTACAGATGGCCTGTCAGGAAAAGGACACAGAATCTCTCAAGGCTCTCCAGACAGAACTGTGGTGAGCTTTATGCATTTTTTGACTCGTATATGTGTTTATCTATATTAGACTGAAGCCTTTGCAATTAGATAACCATCACCTTTTCTCTTCTCTCACAACAGGCCTCTCCTTTCGGCAGAACAGAATCATCTCCTCCACTTAGTGGTTCAGGAACGAATTACACCCTCCGGTCAGGGCATATGATTCGGTGCAATACACCCCCACAAAACAGATCTCCTTGGAACATTCCTATGCCAGTGCCTGGTGCATTTTGCATGAGGACTGTAGAAGGTCACTAAACCTAGCAGAGCTGTACATACACTATAAAAAATTCTCAAATAACAGGTTTCATTGCTTTTGTGATATGAATGTCCAATTTATTCCCTATTATCCCTATATTTAAAGTTGTAAAATATTGATGTTGTAAATAATAAAAGAACAAAAGACATTATTTTGGCAAGGTTTTTATTTGTGTGATTACTAAAATTAACGTCCTCCCTGGTTTACACTGTTAGGCTTTGCATTGAAAAAATAAAGTCCTTTCCATTTACTGTCATAATGCAACATAAAAATGCATCTAGAGCTGGCTAAAACTTTAACCAAACAAAGT
Organism: Garra rufa; assembly: GCF_049309525.1. Taxonomy (NCBI): domain Eukaryota; kingdom Metazoa; phylum Chordata; class Actinopteri; order Cypriniformes; family Cyprinidae; genus Garra; species Garra rufa. The sequence continues at coordinate 15,298,845 of NC_133366.1, forward strand.
AAGCAGATTCTGGATAGCTCGGATGTCCATAAGGAGCTTTTTCCTTGAGTAGATGTTGAATAACTACTCCCATAAAATTATGAATAGACACTGACATTTAAAAAACAAAAGCATTCTAAAAAGAATTCCAGAACATTCTGTGCTCTACAATTAGAATCTTACAAGGTGATCATCTGACCACATGAGCAATCATTTATCATCATGCTAATCAAAAATAGCTGGCATAGCAACAGGGTCCAGCATGTCATTATCAAGAAAGCTGTTCTCCACACAGAAATTCTAAGTAGATATGGTGGCAGAGGGTCTGTACAATGAAATTACAAAAAGATTGTGTATTCAGAAGTCTACATGATCAAGTGGATGATCACAAATTTGAACAGCACCATAATGCATCGCAGTAACAAAGATTTGACCCTTATCTTGACCTACAGACTATCCTGTGCTATAACCATCTACAACACAAAAAATCCATTGAAATAAAATAAACCCATATTTAAGACATAATTCTTAAAGTGCAAGTGATGTTTAAAACTACACTTTGATAACTTATATTTTTCTGTATGTACTTTATATGTACAACTTATCTTTCTCTTTATACATGTTATAAATACATTTTTACATATCATTCTTGTATATACTGCATCCTTGCATTTTGTCATCTTTACACAATAACCCCTGCAATAAAGTGTTTAGAACCTTTTGCTTAGTGCTTTGAGAAACTAGATGACCCATCAAATCAATCTATAGTATTACTCCAAACAAAAATGCAAACTTCTCTGGTCATTTTTTCTCAAATGCTCAATCAACATTTTCTCACTGACAGATTTTAAACTTTGCTTAAACGTTTCAATGTACTGCTAATGCTGTGATTTGTTGCACAAGTTTCTACAATTCCAACCAGCGCCTGTAATGTTTGAGACAACTCGTTATTTTTCAAGTTTTGCACTTAGACTTTGAAGTAAAATAATTAAGGCTGTACATTAGCACTGAGAGCGAGGAATAATGTTTAATCCGCTCGTTTGCGCAGGATGATGTACATAACTCCAGTGAAGAGGGTCAGCAGCCATCCAAACCAGGCCATGATGTAAGACCAGCCATACCAGCCATTCTTCTCGTTCCAGTGAAAGTGATCGGTGTAGATTGACAGAGCGACCATGATGCAGAAACCTAGAGGTTCAAGAGAAATGTATAATGTAGGACCTTCAAGACAACTATCCACAGATGTATGTTTTAATAATGCCCTAATTTGACTTCAGATTTACAGAAACAGGAACTTACAGGAGATGAGCTGCACGACTCCAGAGATGGTGAACCTCTTTCCTTTGCCCAGAGTGAAGAGTTGGAATATGAACACGCACAGAGAGAACACAGCAAACAGGCAGGACAGCACTGCAAATGCCTGGACTGCCTGCAGGTAGTCTAGAGGATGAATTAAAGTGGTATCACATGAATGTTTCCAGTCTGTACAATCTTACAAATAAAGGTTCTTTAATGACATTAAGAACCTTTTAACATCCATGGAACGTTTTCATTACACAAAGGGTTTTTTATAAAAAAAAAAGGTTCTTTAGACTAAGGTTTTTTTTTATGGCATCACTGTGGAAACCCACTTTTGGAATGTCTATTTTAAACAATGTACAAGCATATACATACAAAATACATACTGTTCAAATTATTTGTCTTACCTTTTCGGTATGAGGTCGGTATGTCCGTGTAGACCCAGACATTATCATTGTTTTCCATCACCCATCTTCCCCACAAGTCTGTATAAAGGTTCTCTGTGAACCACCATGCCTGGGAAAATTAAACAAACAAACAAAACAACAATGACAGTACAAACACCTTAAGATCACAACACACATACTTTTCACATTTGTTAAAAGGTCACGTATCTGCATGTATGATAAAGACATGGTTTTTATTACATACAGTTGAAATCAAAAGTTTACATCCACATTGCAGAAACTGCAAAAATGTTAATTATTTTACCAAAATAAGAGGAATCATACAAAATGCGTGTTTGTCCATAAGAGAGTCCATTGTTTGTCCTGAACAGTTAATCTGCCCACTGTTCTTCAGAAGAATCCTTCAGGTCCCACAAATTCCTACTCTTTTGTGTATTTGAACCCTTTCCAGCAATGACTGTATGATTTTGAGATCCATCTTTTCACACTGAGGACAACTGAGGGACTCATATGCAACTATTACAGAAGTTTTAAACACTCACTGATGCTCCAGAAGGGGTCAATTTAACTTTTTGTTTTTTTGTGTAAATTGTGTAAAACATTTTCTGTAGCTTCTGAAGGGCACAGCTAAATGAAAAAAAGATATTGAGGCAAAATAAGAAAAATGTACACATCTTCATTCTGTTCAAAAGTTTACACCCTGGCTCTTAAATGCATAATTTTTCCTTCTGGCGCATCAGTGAGAATTTGAACCTTCTGTAATAGTTGCATATGAGTCCCTCAGTTGTCTTCAGTGTGAAGATGGATCTCAAATCACAGTCATTGTTGGAAAGGGTTCAAATACACAAAAATGCTAAAGGATTTTTTTCTGAAGAACAGCAGGCAGTTTAACTGTTCAGGACATACAAGGTACCAACACAGTATTAAGAATCAAGTGTATGTAAACATTTAAACAGGGTCTATTTTATCAGTTCAACTATTACTTTCTCTTGTGGACTATATGTAAACGTCTTTTATGTGAAATATCTTATTCAGGTCAGTATTTAATCAGTCAGTAGTTAATCATTTTGGTAAAATAATTAACATTTTGCATATTCTGCAAGGTGTATATAAACTTTTGACTTCAACTGTATATACATATATGAGGAACAATGTCAACTTACATCATCTATAGTTGCCCAAAAAAGGAAGAAAATCGTAGTCAGATGAAGCAAACAGATTCCTGCCAGGGCCTTGAACATATTCAGAGGATGAGGGGGGAACAGGGTGGAACAATATCCTGCTGTGGAGGAAAGAGTATAAAACATAACATCTTCTATTTAATAAATACTCCACATCAAAAAGTCCCCTCAGCAGCCACCCAATGATGACTTACTAAGAACTAAGAACAGCCATGTTTGAGAAATAAAAATCTCTTTAAAAAGATGGAACAGGCAAAGCATTAAGGAAGAAAGAGGAAGGGACCTTTTTACATTATTCAAAATGAATCTATGCTTTTCATTCACACGGTGCTTAATTGTGTGCTAGTAATGATTAAGCCATGTGTGTTTGCATTTAAGTCAGGTGCAGTAGATTTCCCCAATATGATAACAAAGAAGTCATATGGCCTATGACATAACATTAAAGCTGCAGAAATGCTATGCTACAGCAATTGTTTTATCGCTTCTATAGGGTCACTTTCCTTTGGGATACTAGCTTTGTTTCTGCCAAGATTACATGCACAAATCTCCCACGACTGCTAAACTACAATGTCATGTGGGAGGATGAGAAGAGTACTCTGATGCTCTTTCTTTAAGGCACAGCAGACACAGTAGGTGAACTGCCATGTCATTTAAAATGCTGATACATGCTGTTCATACAAACAACTAAAACTAACGTTTTAAGAGACAATACTGTATTAAATCTCTTTATGTTTATATAATACATTAACAGTTCAGAGCAGACCTTCTGCAATGCATTCATATTTTATATTAATTTTAAACCCGTTCAAAATAACTCCTGATGCGATCAACAATGGATAAATAATGTTATTTATTGGTAAATTCTAGTGAATCTACATTAGACGAGTACATGGAAGGTAAAGCTAAAGCTCCCGCGAATTACAGATGTCCGACACAAAAGGAATTCTTGTCACGTCATGCGTTCGGGTGCATTTTTATTCAAACAGTTTTCATTCGATTCTAAACGTTCCATTGCAGTTTAAAATATATTCCCTTTCGTTTATGTCGATTCTAATTCTAGGACACTTAATTGTATTAATAAATAATAACTTTACAACCTCACTGGCATGAGAATTCTACAGCGATGGCACAGATAATAAAAGGTTACCTTGGGTATTTTAAGCTCTCAATTTATTTCTTGATTTTCGTAGCCTATCTGATGCCCCAGCATCCGAGGATATTCGCACTTCCCCGCACCTCGTCCGTCGTCTCGCCCCCCTCCCGCACTCTTTGCTGCATAGAGGACCCCACCCATCCCAAGGACTTACTTTTAAGTCCTTACGTATCCCACATCCAGCGAAATCCTAGAACTGTATTGTCGCTGATTGGAAATTCATGCACGAGGTGTAGTAAGAGACACACAAACGTTGATTTCTCTCAATGTCAAAACAGCAATCAAAAAACATTTTATTTTTAAATGCCGGGCTGCCCAATGTTTGGATGCCTCCTTAAACGCACTGTAAATGACTTTTGCCGAGTGCTCAATAATTGTGTGCAAGAGTTTGCGACGTCGTCATCCCGTTACCTAAAGCTGTGATGTGCTATACAGCGCTCTATCCGCATGCCGCAGCATCCTAACTCAGCTCTTGTAGAGATGACACACGGTGACCGCAGACTTCACACTCGCCCAGTGTCGCACTCTTAACTGTCTGCAGGCATAAAAATTGGTTGCAAGGGCCAAATGCAGCACATGGCTATCCAACAATAGGGCGATCTCAGAGCCAGTCAAACCCCATCTCTCCAATCACCATCAAGTAGCGCAGAGGCAGAAAATGATGCGCTGGTACAGTAATTTGCAGAGGTTGATGAGTCATCTAAAGCAGGTTTGGAGCGACACCTACTGTGGATTTAATGGAACAGTAGGACTAGGTGAGATCAGTGCCTAAACAGTGTATAAATTGCCTAGACTAGTCTACAAGTTTTTCATCTATTTTTTTTTTTTTAAGACTGGGTATAACATTTTTTTCTGTGCGCAGTGATTGTGTTTTTCACATTTTCAATGTATTATCTTGTTTTATATGTAATAAATTCTTGCAAATTTTCAACTATATCTTATATATAACTATATCTGACTTAAAACAGTATCTTGCTATTTTATGTTTAATCGTTTCGATTAATTGTTTTACCATTTAAACTGCTGAAAAACCTGATTTAACCGACTTACGCAAACACATGGTGCACTTTTCAAGAAAGCTTGTATTTAAACATTTAGAAAATGTTTAAAATTCTTTTTAAAGACTCAACAGAACATAGTCCTTTATGAATTATAATACATTCGTGCCACTACATTACATCATTTTCGTGTGGTTCGTTTGAAAACGACACTATGGCAAGCAGTTTTAGCTTAAAATATTCCCAGCTACTCGTCGTAATGGGCCTTTTTTTTTTTTTTTTTTTACATATTTTCGGGTTTCTCAGCAGTGGAAGTTATCATAGTTGTTTTAACTTTGAAGGCAGTGAATTGGAGAGCGCCACAAATATATTTTTGTATTCCCATTTGCTTAAATAGCAAAAGAAAAACATCCTCACATTAGTGTTAACTATTTTAAATTAATGCAAAGGTGATGTAATACAAAGTTTAGTGTTATAAATGCTCACATGAAAAATCAAAATTTAAAAAACTTTCGAGGATTTACAATTGATGACCATTGAATCACGTCATCACAGTCTTGTGAAAAGGGTAACAATTCAGTTAGAGAGCTCTATAATTAAATTACTATTAGTAGCAATGCCAATTAGAATTTTTTTTACTAGTTATAATTACAATTACAGAGCTGTCTAATTTAATTAGGAATAACTAATTGGGAATATTTGAAGCCTAAACGGCTTGCCATACTATAGTGTCATTGGACAGTTAACCAAGTACTCAATTAACTTCAGCTGTGGTTTATACCATATAATGAGGAAGCTCGACGGCTTCGTTTCGCTTGCTTTCATTAGTAAAACCCTTTATTGTGATTCTACTGTTGTCATAGCCTATTGTATTTTCAACGTAGCTCGATAGGCATTGGCTCGCGTGAGCATAAACTACGGCGATCTAAAATACCGAAATGATAAAAAGTTACTGAATCACTAATCAGCAGCAAGAAAGCCTATTCAACATGAACACGTACGGGCTTCTCCCAATTTATATTTTATTATTGACTTTTCAGGAGGATGTTTTCGGAAAAGAGATTTCCAGTGGCGATTTCTTCAAGTCTGTTTGGCGAAACTCAAAACATCGAAGAAGTGTGAAATACGCAGGAGATGGACAACTGAAGAATGCAGATGCGTTGCAGAGACCACAAGATAAACCGCAGTCTGAATGCGGCGACCGAGTATTAACAGTTATTATAAAGCACGCCGACGTCACCAATATCCGAATTTATGGACGTAAGTGTAAACCGAATCTTCTTGACGTCATGATATACAGTATTTATCATTTTAAGTCCTAAGACAAAAACGGGTGTTGTTTTGGTTTCAGCACAACTTTGATGAAAGATTTTGATCCACTTCAAATGTTGTCTACTGTAATTCGATTCAACTAGTAAACATTTGTGGTGCTCTCTTCTGATAGCACACGGAGACCTGCTTAACTTGGGCCAGTTAGCAGCTTTTTGTGGTGTTTCCATTAAAACTACAAACACAGATGTTCGTCTGCTGTTCAACTCTGGTTCCTGTTATGTGAAACAAGAGGCAAGTTTCTATTTTGTTTTTCATGTCAGTCTCTGTAACTGTTTCAGTAAGACTTGTTAGCTTTGTCCCTTATGCTGCTTTTGGTTTTGCTAGTTAGTTTTGACTTTAATTTAAGCAAAAGTGTCCAAAAACAGGGTTTACTGAGGTAAAGGGTTTGGCTAGTCCTGTAAATGTGTTAATCAGCCATATTGGCACTGAACATAATCATTGCCATTGATTGAACCAAACAAAACTCGCTCCTTTTGCTGATTATTGGTGCTGAAAATACAATTTTGTCATGTTTTGGGCTGTACTAATCGTTCAGACCAGGAAAAACATTCGGAGTACTATAGACTGCCAAAAGTTATAACAAATCAAGGAAAAGAGTGCAAAAAACCTGTCTGATGAAATCCTGGTTAGCCAAACTCAACTAGGATTTCCAGGGCAAGAATCGTGACAACATTTGTATTTGCTCTTATTTTCAGTCAGGTAGGTAATATATTAGCCTGATATTTTAATTAATACTGCCTGTACAAATCTGTACCACCTACTAACTTTAGTTTATCAAAATATTGCACCCTTCCCCTGCTTAAGTCCTTCCCAATATGATTCAGCAGCTTCCACATGTTTTTTCCATGGGTTAGACTGCATAAAGCAGCAGAACAACATTTTCAGTTGAAAATTTACCATTTAATGCATGCTGTTTACATCTGAATATCATCAGTATGGCTGTCCATTTGGGTAACTGACCAAATCGTAACATAAGAGCAAACCCTCTATAAGTTGACCCTTAAAATGATGCACTTTTATTATTTTTGCTCAATTATCATTCCAGCCAACCAAATATATATTGTCTCTGAGCTGGTATGGGACAGATCTTGACCTGTCCTGTCCTGTAAGTGTGACCCCACCCTCCATCGTCTGTAAGAACAGTGCCATGGAATTGACTGTTGGTGATGGGACAGCAGATGAACTGTCAGTTGCATGTAAGTATTAAATAACGGTGGGGGAAGAAAGTGTTTGTGGGGCCTTGCTGATATTTGTTAATGCTACTTGTTTTCACAGTAAATGGGGAATGGGCACCTCTGCTTTATGTGGCCACTCAGTGCTGGCACAGAGAACTGTCCAGCCAAAGAGATCTCACCTTTTTAGTTCCATACACAAGCTGCGCTGTCAACTTCAGGGTAAGAAATCTTTTTGTTTTCAGGTTTGTTGGTACATTTTAACATTTATCTGTACATTTCTGACATGTGGTTTAAATGTGACTCAGGATGGTCGTTTCATTCTGGATTTGAAAGCAAAAGACAAGATGATCCCACTCTCCTGTCCATATGATCCAGTAATGGGGCTTTCTGTGACAAACCAACCACTGCCACAAAGGGAGCCCAGTGTATACCACAAGCCGCCAACTGGATTTTCTACAAAATCAATACCCAGTCAGATTGTGAAGGAGGAGCATGGATTACCTGTTGAACTACCAACCAGAAATGGAGCTAGAACACCCGCTCTACATCCCAGAAGTCATAGGCTGCCTAAATTACCATCTCTTCCTGGCTCTTTTAATCTAGCTGTAAACTTCCCGTTTTCACTTCCCATACCAAAACGGCCAATTCACAGAGACCAGACAAGTGAACCTGTGGATTTGACTCCTGCACCAACTACTTCTCCGACCCCTGATCCTACTATTGTTCAAACTGAACTGCCCCATTATGACTCTGAGCAGCTGCACCAGGAACCTGCTGCTCCAGTCACTCAGGCTCCTATATCTGAACATCACGACATGCAGTATCCTTATGCATTCCAAAAACCTGCTTCATCTTCCTCTCAAACTGGGCCTTCTCTTGTTCAGGAATATCAACCTTCAAGAGAGCCTGTCTCTAGTGCTGCACTGTATCAGCCTGATGGGTTGACACAGAACTTTCCTGAACCTAGTCCACTTCAAGTAAATCCTTCTTTTGCCAGTCTCGCACCATATATTCCACCTGGTTATTATTTGTGTCCTTATAACAATCAACATCCGCCGGTTCTTCCACAGATGTTTCATCCTCCTGTTCAAACTCCACCTTTACAGTATGAAAAGCCTGACATTGGTTACCTTAGACCTGCTAACCCTGTTGTGCCTCCCATGAAAGGTTACTCGGAACAGCAACTGACTGGTGCAGTAGCTCCGAGTCCTCATAATTCTGGTAGTCAATTTTTCCAGCCAACTCCACATTTCCAGCCTTCTCCGTACCAGCCGTACATTTACCAAAATAGTCAAGTCCGTCAAAGTTCCACCACACCTTTATCCCCCACTTCTCTGCTTGTTCCGATAAATCTGCAATCTCAAACAAGGCAGAATCCTTCTTATCCTGCTTTTCAAGATGCAAGACCAATCCAACCACAGTATTACCAAACGCCTAGTCAGCCTAGTGATTCAGTCCAGCAACCTTGGTCAACCAGTCACCTTCCTGCAAGTTTGTCTCAAGAGTCAAGACCATTTATGCTAGCTTCAAGCCAGACACCTGAGTATCTCCAGTATCAGACTGGTGGAGACCAATCTCTAGATCTGTATCACAGGTCTGTTGTCCATACCCCTGGCACAGGAATCTTGAGTCATTCACAATACCGGTCCAGTCAGTTTCCCAAATTCCCATATCAAGCAATGAGACCAGAGGTACTTTCAGCAGACGTTTCCACAGAAAATACTCAGTCTAATCCCAAGAGCTTTTTCCAACCCCGATCCAAAGCTCCAGTTCGTAGTCCACAGGTCCCAGCTTTTACAGGCAATCGTGCTACTATATCCTTGCCAACACCAGAGCACCGATCTGCACAGCTTCCTTATAGCCAGGGTCCTTCAGTCAGGCACATGCAAAATCCCCATGGTGAACGTGAAAGGCCAAGTGAACCAAGCAGTCAGAAACCTCAGAATGACACTCTGCCCCAATACCAATTTTTCAAACGTGCAAGTTTACCGAAGGATGTTTACGTGCCGCCACACTTCAGGTCTACCTCACAGGAAGAGCATTTGACAAAAAAGGAATCACACTCTGGGCCTTATTTCTACAGGCCTCCAGATGCTGATGCTCCCAAATAAATGTGGTTGGGGTTGGTGCACAATGTTGATGTTTGATTTGAAAAGATGGTCTTAATGTTCTTTTGAGAGGTTTTGTTAATGTTTGATGAAATGAATTCTTATGGTGGTGTAACAGTCGTTTGACAAATCATGTGTCCTTTGATAATATAATAAATACTTTGTAAACCCTGTTTATTGAACATTCAGTGATTTGATGCATTAGGCTTTCAAAGTATCAATTTATTAAGGTATTATATAGTGTTTTCAAGGGGCATTATCAATCGACTATATTGGTGGCACTGAATTTAAACGATGCCACTGAACTAAAAGAAACACTCATATTTTGCTGATTATTGCTGCTGAAAATGGTCAGTTTTGTTTGGTACGAATCGGTTGGGCCAGTAAAAACATTGAGTACTATAGACTGCTAAGGGTTCTAACAAATCAAGTAGAAGGGTGTAAAGGTGTCTGAGGAGCAAAAGGCTTGTGTGGTTGGCAAGAATCTTGACAACATTTGTGTTTGTTATTTCTGGGGCCTGTTTCAGGAAAGAGGTTAAATGAAATCTCTGAGTATGTCAATCCAGAAATGAGGGGAGCTCTGGGTTTTCCATTTCAGAATGGGAGGTTTGTCAAACCTGACAAAACAGGGTAAGTCAAGTCTGTTTATGAAAGAAAGGTAATTTGTACTTCGAGTCAGTTACCTTGGGAACGTACTCCGTGAACCTAACCTGGTCAGGAGCAGGTTTTCTTCTGTAAACCTAGAGTTTCTTGTGGTCTCATTTTTAAAGTGTATGCGATGTTTCAATGCCTCATTCATTTCTGATGCAAAAATGCTTTTCTTAGTGTTTTGGAATGTAACTTTAGTGCATTTTACTTAAAACAAGAAAGATAATCGTAATGCAAATGGAAACCAGAATATTTTTCTTACCGCATTGGCAGATAATTTGAAAAATATACTTATACTTAAACAACAAAATACCTTATTTTTTCTTATGTAGAAAATGCATCTTGTTTTTAAGAATCTTTAGAGATTTTCATTGGAAACTGCATTTTGCAGTGCAGGTGCATTCATTCATTACATGTTTTTATGATGTAGCAAGTGACAAAAGCAGCATTTCCTTTTATACATAGGATTATTTTATTAATATATTTTGCCATATACAAGTGCATGCTGCATGTATGTATTTGAGCAGTAGCATTTTTAAATGGCAGGTTTCTATATGATCAGGGATGTAGAGCACATTTGTGCGGCTGCTGCATGCACAACAGTAAAGAAAGTGTGCCTTACTCGAATGCTCTTTATGAGCAACATTTATTCTTTTTCATGTTGGATTTTAATATTCTTCTAATACTTGGTATTGTGGCCTCTTCATTTAATCAGTAGAAATCAAATGTTAATTTCAATACTCTAAGAAATGCAACCATTTGGATTATATAGCATTTACAGTAATTATGTGAAAAGAGCACTATGTGGAAAAAGCTGTTGCACATTGAAATAGACACCGAATGATAGTTATTTAATGTCAAATGTTTTTAAAGTCATGTAGCATACACCCATGTACCTTTAATGGTTAAGCTTTACCTGACTGAATTGTGTTTTTATACTTCATTTTTAGCTGTTTTCCCCCCTTTTTTTTCTTTTGCTTGTGGGATACCATGAAAATTAATATTAGTTCAATCACCTTCTGCAGGTTTTTCCTTTGATATTATAACAGTAATTAAGAATAAAAGTTAAGCATTGACTCAAAGTATGCAGAGGTCTTTTTAGCGGGAGTGGTTGCCATGGTGAATCATAATTTCAGAGCGCCACTGATCAGGGCTTTTCATAGTTTTGGTTCATCTGTTAAACTCAGAGTCAACATACTCAGAGTGGACCGAACTAACTCAGTTCAGCTGTTCTCACAAAACTCAAAGAGTTTCCCGTCTCAGGGTAACTCGGCTCACAGTTCAAGTTTAAACTCAGAGTTGGTTTGAACCACCTTATTAAAACGGGCCCCTGGTCAGGTAGATGAAATATTAGGCTAATAATCTTAATTAAAACTGCTTGTACATATCTTTATCACCTATCAACTAAATCTCTATATGATTTAGCAGCTTCCAAATGTTTTTTTTTTTTTTTTGTGGTTTAAACAAATTAGCAGAACAACTGTTCATTAGTAGCCTACATTAACCACACAATCAATGCTGTTGTTTACATCCGAGTACTGGCAAAATGTCAGTGTATCCGGGTGTGACCAAATCGTGAGGTAAACTTGCTTCGTGTGTGCTACAAGTTGGTTTGGCAGACAAAAAAGTTTAAGGTTTTCACTGCTTAAAAATACATAAAACAACAATTGTGTAAAAATATCAGGTTCTTTCTCAAGCTCCTGACAGACCATTTACTTACATCCTTGACAATACAAAATGGAAAGATTCAAATTTCATTTGTATTTTTGCTTATGGATGTGCTTATGAAAACATCCTGACCAAAAAAAATGAGCGTCACGTCATTGACCCATATACAGGTGGTCTAGATTAATTTGTTGATTAGACTCGCTGTTTGCCCATGCGGACTTGGGCGCGCATCTGAGGTAAACAGCAAACTGGCCATGTCTTGCGGACTAAAAGCATTAATTTCAGTCTTTATATTATCAGCAATAGTACTTCATCTTAACTGTCGTTCTTTTCGCTCGACGCATGAGCGGGAACTCCTTGTTTATTCCGGAGAAAGCAGTTTCAATAGTGCATCATTTGCCAACGAAACTGGATTTTCACGAGAACACCAAAGCGGTGCGTTGGAATTCAAAGCTACAAATTCGAATTTCAAGCGAATTAGACGCGCGAGTTCAAATCTTAACGTCTCAGTTGATTCTTCCAATAGAAATAGGAATGAATCACTACCCCTACAGTCGAGTAAGTACATGTATGAATTTCGATCTAACGATTCAAACAGTGAAAACACTCCACTCAGAAGTTTCCAAAAAAGAGCTTTGGAAATCAATGCTGGATTTCGAAGTGGCGCCCCAGGTGTGGTAACTTTATTCTGAATATGGGAATGTTAATATTTAAGTGTGTTTTAAAACGGTTACTACGTTTTTGTTTTAAACGGATAGCATTTAGGGGACCAGGAATCTCTGGGAAAATGTATGGTCCTCAAAGTGGGTCTAGCTCCCAGTCCACTCATATGTGGTTGGCATTACCCATGGTACACTGTTCAGAAGAGTTAATGACATTAACAGCTGCTGGAAGAGAATACACGCACATCTTTGTGGAAAGAGGTGAGAAAGTGACTGTGTTATTCATGTTCATGTTATAAATTTTGGGTCATCAGTTAACTTCAATTGTCTTCTATTCACAGTAAATGCAGCCCCACTGCCTTTATTCCAGGTTCCTGCATATTGTGGCTATTCTGTCAGGGTCACATGGAAAGATCTGGTCCTAATAGCCCCATATAATGGGTGCTACATCACTCAAGAGGTGCCAATTTTTTTCTTGTACCATAGTTCCTTAGCTTGTATCTCCTAAGCAAGAAAGTTAGTTTCTGCTTTATTTCAATTTTAGATGACATTACATCACAATCTTTGTGTCTGTATTGACAAATTTCTGATTTATCAGTTTGCTTGCTGTTTATTCCAATACATTAATGGTCCAGATTCCACCCTGTAATCAGTCCTTTTTCTCTTTTCAGAATGGCAGTTATGTTCTTTCACTGCTGTGGTGGGGCAGTCCCATAAAAATATCCTGTCCTGTGACACCTGTGATCTCGCAACCAACTCCTTCTGTCTTGTGCTCTCAGTTTGGCATGGTTATTGCAATTGAAGGCGCCCGGGAAGCTGCAGAGAAACACAGGGTTAAAGGTAAGGGTATGTTACTGTACATGTACATTAATTAAATATTAATAATTATTTAAACCTCATTTTAAAACACGAATGATTAATACAATGTTCTCACAGCAATGCAAATTAAGATTCATGTTTGAAATTAGTTCTAAATGCAATTTATTTGTTATCCACAGTGAATGGGAAAATATTGCCTCTCCTATCTGAGACATGTGCATATCGCATACATTCTCCTCCTGAGGCTATTCTATTTCATACTGCTTTCAGCTCAGGGTGTGTGACCGTGAAGGTAAGAAAAAGACATTTAAAATGTAGATGATTTGAGTGTCTTAATCACATTTGTGAATTTGTGTGTGTGTGTTTGTACACAAATAATTTATTCTTCAGTACATTGTTACTCTGAATTCAACCACTGTTTCATGGTTTTCTTGTCGTAACAAAATGGTGTCTTACGTATATGCCACACTCCCTTTGGTTTCCAGACAAATGTTTTTCCACAAAAAAAATACTAAATGAACTTTTTTTTTAAGAATATTTGACTATTAACAATTTAAAAAACACTTATCCCAAGATTTTCAGCCTTTTAATTAATATTATATGCACTTATTTTAGCTGTAAATGTCTAGATTTTCCTTGTCATCTTATGCAATTCTATAAATATCTATAACATTATTCAAAATGTAAAACATTATTCACTTTATATTGTCACATGGGTAATACTTTTGGATCTTCTGTATAATTTCGAAAATATTACTGACATCGATACTGATGCTTATACTAAACATACTAGAACAATATTATGGGCATTTATAGCTGACATAATGTCATACATTTTACATACAACACCAGTCAAACATTTTTTTTTTCCCCAATTGTGAGTTTATATCATCCATTTCCAAGAAAAAATTCTGAATTATGAGTTTATATTGCAATTCTGACTTTTATTTTTTACAATTTATATCACACAACCTTGTATCAGAGAGAAAAAAAGTCAGAATTGCGAGATTTAAACTTGAGTTTATGTCTCACAATTCTGATTTCTCACAAAGAGTCAGAATTGAGTTTGCCTCACGCAATTCTGTGGAAAAAACTTGCATTTGCAAGGAAAAAAAACAGAATTGTGAGTTTTCTCTCAATTCTTTTTTTCAGATATAAAAATTCAGAATTATGTGTTTATAAGACTTTTGTGACGAAAATGAGGTGAAAGAAAAACATTTTTTGAGGGAAAGGCAATATTTTTGTGAGCAAACACTTTTGTGAGATTTTTTTTTTTTTTTTTTAATACAGTTTTGCAAAATTAAGAACTTTTTCTCTCAGTTGCGGATTTACATCTCGCAATTCTGACTGAGATCCTGGCTTCTGACTATTTTGTAGTAAGTAACAAATATTCTTCAGGGAAATGTATTGGAGTAAAAGTATATTAATTAGGAAATGTAGTGGAGTAAAAGTAAAAATAGGCTGAAAAATATAAACACTAAAGTAAATACAGATACTCCCAAAAATACTTAAATACATGCACACATTTTTATTATAATTTTTTTTTTTAAAGTCTGCAGCATGATCCTTCAGACATCATTCTAATATGTTGATTTGCTGTTCAAGAAACATTTTTATTTAAAACAGCTGAGTACTTTTTTGGAGGATTCTTTGATTAATAGAAATAAAGTTTTAGTAACATTATATACCATTCAAAAGGATAAAGACATTTATAATGTTATGAAACATTTCTATTTCAGATAAATGCTGTCCTTCTACACCTCTAACCTTGTAACTGAAGGGTGATGTGACTGGAGTAATGATGCTGAAAATTCAGCTTTGAAATCGCAGGAATATATTACATTTTAATATTCAAATAGAAAACAGTGATTTTTAAATACTAAAAAAATACTTCAGAATTTAATTTTTTTTAATGTACTTTGGATCAAATAAATTTTTTGACTGGATGTATATGATTAAACAGTACATGTACAATTAATGGTTTTCACCTCAATATTGATTGGTTTTCATTTCTAAACAAATACTAAAATAACTCAATGTCACATAAGGTCCATTTTAAAAGTCACTGAGTCATTATGAGTCATATTTCAGTTCAACAAGTTTCACTTGTGTTCCTGTAGGACGAAGAAAACATCCTCGTTGTCATCTTGGATGGAAAGCAGTTCACCCTGTCTTGTCCGTTTCCTCATCACCTGTCTCGATTTCTTCCCTACCTTCATTCTCACCCATTCCACCAACAATTGCAACCCGATCAGGAGCAAGTGCCTTTTATCCCACATGTTCCTGCTTTCCCAGCAGTTCCTGAAACCACTCGACAGCCTGCAACAGCTAAACCTGCTGTGATCCCTCACCTTCCTTTTGAACAACCTGGATTAGTGCAGTTTGACCCCGACAAACAACCGCATACCTCTCATGGTACAGACCCCATACATCAGATACCCAGTGTTTATCAGCACCAGAAACTGCCTTCTCACATTTATCCCATGTATCATCATCCAGCACCTCCTGTTGACGCTCCTAAACCTTCTGTTCAACAACATCTGTCTCTGTCTGTAGATCAAATACCACTAACACATGAAGAGACAGTACCCCAATACCCAATGTTTCCCCCTCCACAATATTCACCGTACCCTATATCCTGTCCACCTTACCCTGAGAGATTCTGTTCTCAGGACCCCATCCTGTACCATCAGCCAGCTATGACCACTGCTTCACAACCAACCATCCAGCCAATGCCATGGACATTTCCTCAACTTGCATACAAACCTCCTCCTCCGGTTGTACAAGCCACCTTGTTCCCTCAGCTCCCTATCTTTCCTCCGACTCCCCCTGCAGAACCCCTCAAGATGTCTCCGTCTCTTAATTGCACAAACGATAAAGTAATGGCAACTTTGCCCTTAGCAAGAGCAGACTCCATTAAAGTCAAAGGTGAGGTATACCAGTGGTTCCTAACCACTCTATGTTAAGATTTCTGATTGTAATAACTAATATTTCATTTGTGTATTTTCTTTGCGCATATTATACATTTTAAAACGGTTTTGTTTTTTTGCTCTTCTGTTGGGGTAATGTTTGAAGATACGAATACAAATACCTGGATCTCCATTGCATCTGTCCCAGCAGCCTGTAATTACAGACTCCACACCAGAGGCAGCACTGTTGTGCTCTCTTCACCACTGCCTTCCTGCCACACAAAAAAATTGGTGAGCCCACAGTGTGCAGATTCAGCAGCTTGCTATCTGTTTTTGAATAATCAGTTATTAAATTAAGATGATTAAAAAAGTAATTAGAATTGTAAGTAAATTAAGAAAATATGGCCTGTAAATGTGTATAAATTCAGTATTCAATTGGGCAGTTATGGAAATGGTTATGGTTTTATAAATCAATATATTGCTGTTATGTTGGGGAAAGTTACTGTTTAAAAGTAATCCATTACAATATTGAGTTACTCCCTAAAAAAGGTAACTAATTATGTTACTTTTTATAGAAAGTAAAGTGTTACATTACTTTTGCGTTGCTTTTTTAATCTGGGCAGGGCTTGTTTGTTTTTAATAAAAAAAGTTCTTATTTTGACAAGTAAAAGCCATTTCACACCAAAAGGCTTAGAGAAAAGTAAATTTACACCTGCACAGTAGACTGCAGAAGAAAAAAAAAAAAGCAACTTTTCAGCATTCTTCAAGAAAACAAATCGTCGCCTTGGAATTATAAGGTTTTATCTGCATTCTGAGCAGTTTTGAGATTTTTGGGTTTCATAGACTTCTGTAGGTAGAACCCTTTTCGTTTTCAAAAAAAAAGGCACAAAAATGTACACATTTACACACATTTGTGTTATTTAACATTTAATTATTGCAGGTTTGCCTCATATTCTGAGTTGAATTTCACTGTTTTTATTCATTTTGAGGAATACTGAATAAGTTTTTTGTGAGTGAGATGAATTAATGAATGTTCACATTTATTCTAGAAGTAACATCTTAGTCCTGATTTCTCTCAACATGGGGACAGAGCTTTTAATCAATAAATGGGGCAAAAAAGTAACTGGCATTACTTTATTTAAAAAAGTAACTTGGATATTTTCTTGTAAATTTAAAAAATAATGTTACTTTACTAGTTACGTGGAAAAAGTAATCTTATTACGTAACTCGCTTTACTTGTAATGCATTACCCCCAAAACGGCATGTAACAGAATTACATAATTTAATTCAATGTAACTGTACTCTGTTACAGTTACTGAATTTTTACAATTATTTATGAAAATGTTAACGGTTTAAAAAGTGGTTACATCTGAATTTTCACACATACAGATTTGATTGATTTCTTTCCAAGTATTTCAGGAGAGTGTTTATTTGATCGCTGTTTTATTTCATATTTGGGTTTGTGTATTTGCATTTTTTTCCCAAGGCATTGTTAGATGCCAGGGTTTCCTGTCATAGCTATACAAACATTTAAAAAACAGTATCACAACTAAACTGTTGTATGATTTTAAAGTCAGTATTTAACCTGAGAACGATAAAGTTTTTTTTTTTTTGAGACTGAGCTTTAAAATTAAATTATAATCTTAATTCAAGTGATTAAGGATTTTGAAAGTCTGACAGTAATCAGTGTAGATTACTATTGTAAAGTTAATCCTGCCTGTTTTAAATGAAAACAGTTTAGAAAAAACTAGAAATTTAAATTTATAAAATTAATCTCTAAAATCAGGTACATTATTTTAATAAAGTAATTGAAATACACACTTAAAAATCAAGCTGCTTCATGATTCTATATAAGAACCTTTTTTGTCTAAGTGGTTCCATAAAGAACCTTGAACATCTGAAGAGCCTTTCTGCTTCACAAAAGGTTCTTTGTGGTGAAAGAAGGTTCTTCAGATTATAAAAAAAGTAAGAATTCTTTAAAGAACCTTTGACCAGTTTTTTGTGGAACCAAACATGTTTCTTCTATGGCATTGCTTGAACATCGTAATGTTATGTTGGCATAATGTTGTAATTTATGCCTTTTTAAACTTTGTAATGAGACCATTAATTAAAATGAGTAGAAAATGTTTCTTTTAAATTAGTTTTGTTTAGCTTCAAGTTAGTAAAGCATTTATCAGGTATTGTGTATGACTCTCTCAATTATTTCTGCTTTTATTCTCTCTTTTTACCTCTTCACAGTCTTCCACAGTGATCTCTCTGTCTGTCAGGTTCTGGGATCTTTCTCAACTGCGATATCGAACCCTAGAGCTCCAGTGTCACTACATTGGCGATACAAGCGCACAACCCAAACCCATAGCTGCTCAACCACCCCCTAAATTTCAGGTGCTGTGCACTAGCCAACATATGAGCGTAAAACTGCCACCTGGACCAACATCTGGCCTCTTCGTACAGGGTGAGTTTGAGATCTGTTCAGACATAATGCTGTATTTTGTCAATTCCCATGAAAATAAGGCAAATTTAACACTTATAAAATTTAAATTGACTTCTTTTATAGCTCCTTCCAATGGGATCAAAACAGAAGCTGTTCCTATTTTGGAGGCTCCAAGTCATTGTGGGTACTCTGTGAAAAGGGGTAAAGATGGTACCATCAACATCCTCCTGCCTTACTCTTCCTGTCACATGAATCAGAAGGTCTGTGATGTCATTTGTTGTTATACATGTTGTACTGCAACTCTGATTTCATGGATATTTGTTTCTGTTAATCAGGATGGGCTATACAGAATAATATTAAAATATCAGACACCAAAAGGACGCACAGTTGAGTCCTTGCTGTCGTGTCAGGCTATGTTCAGTCAAGGTACGGTATGAATCTTTCAAATGAGTAGATTGAAACATTGTGACTTTCTAAACTATTTTTGTTTTGTAGAGTGTAATGTTGCACCTGATCAGCAGTTGGTCTGTGGGTCTGGGACATTATCATCATCAGAGTGCCTTGACAGAGGCTGCTGTTATTCTGCAGACACACAGTCATGTTATTACCCCATGGATGGTGAGCTAGATTACATTATTGCATTCAAACAGAATCATAAACCTCAATTCAAAATGTACAGTTGTGGCCAAAAGTTTTGAGAATTACATAAATATTGGTAATTGGAAAAGTTGCTGCTTAAGTTTTTATAATAGCAATTTGCATATACTCCAGAATGTTATGAAGAGTAATCAGATGAATTGCATAGTCCTCCTTTGCCATGAAAATTTAACTTAATCCCGAAAAAAACTTTCCACTGCATTTCATTGCTGTCATTAAAGGACCTGCTGAGATCATTTCAGTAATCGTCTTGTTAACTCAGGTGAGAATGTTGATGAGCACAAGGCTGGAGATCATTATGTCACGCTGATTGGGTTAGAATGGCAGACTTGACATGTTAAGAGGAGGGTGATGCTTGAAATCATTGTTCTTCCATTGTTAACCTGCAAAGAAACGCGTGCAGCCATCATTGCGTTGCATAAAAATGGCTTCACAGGCAAGGATATTGTGGCTACTAAGATTGAACCTAAATCAACAATTTATAGGATCATCAAGAACTTAAAGGAAAGAGGTTCAATTATTGTTAAGAAGGCTTCAGGGCATCCAAGAAAGTCCAGCAAGCGCCAGGATCGTCTCCTAAAGAGGATTCAGCTGCGGGATCGGAGTGCCACCAGTGCAGAGCTTGCTCAGGAATGGCAGCAGGCAGGTGTGAGCGCATCTGCACCCACAGTGAGGCCAAGACTTTTGGAAGATGGCCTGGTGTCAAGAAGGGCAGCAAAGAAGCCACTTCTCTCCAAAAAAAACATCAGGGACAGATTGATCTTCTGCAAAAGGTATGGCGAATGGACTGCTGAAGACTGGGGCAAAGTCATATTCTCCGATGAAGCCTCTTTCCGATTGTTTGGGGCATCTAGAAAAAGGCTTGTCCGGAGAAGAAAAGGTGAGCGCTACCATCAGTCCTGTGTCATGCCAACAGTAAAGCATCCTGAGACCATTCATGTGTGGGGTTGCTTCTCATCCAAGGGAGTGGGCTCACTCACAATTTTGCCCAAAAACACAGCCATGAATAAAGAATGGTACCAAAACACCCTCTAACAGCAACTTCTTCCAACAAGCCAACAACAGTTTGGTGAAGAACAATGCATTTTCCAGCACGATGGAGCACCGTGCCATAAGGCAAAAGTGATAACTAAGTGGCTCGGGGACCAAAACGTTGAAATTTTGGGTCCATGGCCTGGAAACTCCCCAGATCTTAATCCCATTGAGAACTTGTGGTCAATCCTCAAGAGGCGGGTGGACAAACAAAAACCCACTAATTCTGACAAACTCCACGAAGTGATTATGAAAAAATGGGTTGCTATCAGTCAGGATTTGGCCCAGAAGTTGATTGAGAGCATGCCCAGTCGAATTGCAGAGGTCCTGAAAAAGAAGGGCCAACACTGCAAATACTGACTCTTTGCATAAATGTCATGTAATTGTCGATAAAAGCCTTTGAAACGTATGAAGCGCTTGTAATTATATTTCAGTACATCACAGAAACAACTGAAACAAAGATCTAAAAGCAGTTTAGCAGCAAACTTTGTGAAACTAATATTTTTGTGCCATTCTCAAAACTTTTGGCCACGACTGTACTGTGTGGTCTTTAAAGAGAGAAAAATGAAAATTCTGTCATTAATTACTCACCATGTCGTTCCAAACCTGTAAGACTCCCATTCATTTTCGGAACACAAATTAAGATATTTTTGATGAAATCCTAAAGCTCTCTGATGCTCCATAGACAGAAAGGGTACTACAATGGTCAAGGCACTGAAACATAGTAAGGATATCATTAAAACAGTCCATGTGACTTCAGTGGTTCAATCGTGATTTTTATGAAGCTACAATAATATTTTTGTGTGCAAAGAAAATGAAAATATCAACTTTATTTAACAATTTTCTCTTTGAAACTATCCCTTTAACAATACATCTCAAAAGTAATTATCTAAGTATGCCTGCAATTATAAACTAAATTTGGCAGCACTTAAAACCTTTATGTATAATGCATATATACTTTAATGCATTATAAGTTTTATAAATAATTTGTAATTAAAGTGAATGCATTTGCAGATTCCTTGTTACATCTGAAATTGGTTCTGGCATGTGTTTTAATATACTTTGAGGTCATAAAATGCATGGTAAGGTTACAATAAAAGGCATAATGTATTTTATAGTGGACTATATAGAAAGGCTTAAAATAAAAGTGTTTTATTTTCAGTAAATATTTTGAAAGAAGCTGTTCCATTTTGAGCAAAAAACAATCTTTAAATCATAATGTAATCAGTTTACTTGTATATGGTTATAAGGTAAATTAATTACTATTACAAAAAGTAGATTTATAAGTCAATCTATTGTTGCCTTTAGTAGCATTGGGATTTGGAAGGCATGAACAAATTAGTTGTTTTTTTTAAACCTCTTGAACAATCCGTTTTATCAATTATACAAAACCTATTAAACTACAGTTTGGGAAGGTTACTTTGGACATAATGGGTTACAGATTACAAGTTACTTTACTATTTAAAATGTAGTGTAACTATTTCAATTACTTGATTAAAGTAATGTAACATCACATTTGATTGCTTTTTTTATTACTGTTAATCATTTTCAAGCATTTAAACCAGGGAAGGTTAACCTTACAGTAGTACGCAACACTGATTACTGCCAGACTTCCTTCATCACTTGGTTTAAGATTATAATAATTGAATTTTAAAGCACAGCCTTTAGCACCTCTTTTTACTTTGAGATTCTTCTGGTTAAATACTCATTAAAAATCATAAGAAATAGTAAATGATGATAAAAGTAGTATTCCGATGTAACCCCTTTGTAATCATTAATATTATCATAAGTAACTAATTTAATTACAAATCATTTTAAATATTTTTCTAAGTAACTATAACAGATTATAGTTAAATTTATTTTGCAGTTAAATTACAATTGCATTGTTTTTGTTTGTACAAATTTTGCCTTAAAGGGTTATGAAACCCCAGGCAACTTTTCCTGAGATTTTAGCAGAAGTGTTTGTGTTGCACATCATAGAAAGCAACGTTGGCATCTGTTAATATTAATTGTTAGAGATAACTGGTTAATTTTGAGCTTTTTTGCGCTATTTTCATCTTCCGGGTTTAAAATCTACATTGTCCTGACGTCACCTTTTGTGACGCGGCGATGGACTATAGTACATCGATGACGCGTCGGTGTCTCATAAATATTCATGCTGCTGCATGTTCTTATCCTATGACAAGTCCATTTCGCTTAATTATTCACGACAGCACGTGCTGATTTGCTGTGGCAGGCGCTTCAGTCTCAGTCTATGAGATCGCCCAGAGCCGTTTGTTTCTCTATGGCTCTGAGATCGCTTACATTAACTGAGAGGAAAGTTCATGAGTGAAAGAGTCTGGCACACGCGATTCATTCACAAAGTAAGTGTAAGCGGTTTTTCTTTGACGCAACCCATCAAAAGGCTTATATAAACGCGCCAAAATAAGCCTTAACAGTTATTAGTGGTTCAACAGTGTGTTCATATATAGGTTTTCGATGCATAGTGCAAAAGGATGTACATTTATTTGTGTTTTAAACTCGTGGGGAGCGAAATGAAACTGTCTGAACCCAAAGTTGTCTGTGTGGTCTCTCTCCCCGATCTCCCCTCTCTTCTCCAAGCAGCGCTGTGAACGCGCCACGCCCACTTCTGCAGCATTTTTCAAAACTGTGGTGAGAGTAGCAAGTGCTGAAACGGGGGTTTCGTAACCCTTTAAATGTGTTTCTCAGAATTGAACAAGAACATTTCCATGTAACGTACATGTTTGTGTGTGTATCCCTATCAGAATGCACAATGGATCGGCATTTTGTGTTCTCTGTTCACGCATCCGCTGCGGATCCACCCCTGTCCCCCGCCAGCCTCGTCACTGCTGGTGACAGCTCTTGCACACCCCAAAAAGTTACTCCTACCTTGGCCCTTTTCAAGATCCCTCTGGATGAATGTGGAGTGCACAGATATGTGAGTAGATTCTTCGCAGTAGGTATGTATCTGAGAGAATGTTTGCATGCATGTTTAACTAAACTGTTTCCAGGAGGTGGGCAAAATGGTCATCTACATGGTGGAGATCCTGAATAGAGTGCAGCCCCTTAGTCTAAATTACGGCACCATCACTAGAGAGTCGCCTGTAAGGTACACATGAAAGTACAATTACACTCATACACAAATTGCCAAGCAGCATGCTGAGACTCCATGTTTCCTGTTGTCCCAGGCTACTGGTTGAGTGTCGGTATTTACCCGGATCTGTGGTAAGTGTGGGTTATCTGGTGAAAAGCCCTTCTCTCGGACCTTCTATCAAAGCTCAGGGGGTGTTTGGAGTTCAGCTCCGGATTGCAAAAGGTTTAAGAATTTGCTTCATATAGTCTCAAAAAAGTGATTTATAAGATTTTGTGCATTAACTACAGCCTCTTTTCATTCAGATGAGCTCTACGATGATTTCTACCCACAATACCACCAGCCCCTGCGTATGCTGCTGGGGAAACCCCTTTACCTGGAAGTGCGTCTGCTAAATCCTCCAGACCCCACTGCTATGCTGCTGGTGCATTACTGTGTTGCATACCCACGCTCTGCAAAGTCTGCCTGGATTCTTATATATGATGGGTATGAGACTGTCTGTGTGTGTTTTGATTGTTTGTTTTTAGTTTTTTTTTTAACCTAGCATTAAACAAGAATGAAAGCATTCATATTTTTAGCATAGTTTAACGGGGAATAAACTGAAATCCTAAAGGGGACCTATTATGCAAAAATCACTTTTATAAGGTGTTTGAACACAGTTGTGTGGCCACAGTGTGTGAAAACAACCAGCCTATAATGGTGCATGGAAATCAATTTCTGTCACTGAATAAAAAAAGTAATTGCGACCTTTTTATCTCGTAATAAAGACTTTTTTTTTTCTTCTCGGAATTGCATTATACAGACTCGCAATTCTGACTTTTATCTCGGAATTGTGAGATATAAACTTGCAATTGCGAGATATAATTGCAATACAATTTATACAAACGTTTTTACAAGACTTTATTTCTTGCAGTTGCGAGTTTGTATCAGAATTGTGAGATGAACTCACAATTGTGAGTTATAAAGTCCAATTTTGAGTGGAAAAAAAGACTGTTCTCAGTAATATCTCGTAATTCTGACTTAACTCACAATTGTGCGTTATAATGTCAGAACGGCAAGTTATAAACTCGCAATTTTAAGAATAAAGTCAATTGCGAGATATAAACTCGCAATTCTGAGAAAAAACTCAATTTCGAAATATAAACGCAATTCTGAGGAAAAAGTCACAATTGAAAGATATAAACTCTCAATTCTGAGAGAAAAAAAGTCACTAGTGAGATAAATGCAATTTGGAGAAATCACAATTGCGAGATATAAACGCAATTCTGAGGGGAAAAAAGTCACAGTTGTGAGATACAAACTTGCAATTCTGAGGAAAAAAGTCACAATTGCTAGATATAAACGCAATTCTGAAGAATTGAAGAATATTTGAGTTTTTATCTTGCAAATCTAACTTTATAACTCACAAAGGCAAATTTATATCACACAGTTTTAAATTAATTTCTTAGAATTGTGAGTTTATATCTCAATTCTGACTCAGTTCTGTTTTCACTGGCACTGCCTTGATAGTTAAATTGTATATGAAAGCAGTGTAGAGTCGACCACTTGAATTGACTTTGTGATAGCTGGTCTCATGGCGCCATCGCATGCTATGTCGTTATTTTTTTCAGGCTGTGCTTTTCATAAATGTGCATTTATTAGGCATAGTATAATCCGATGATTGACTTTTAAACCGATTCTGGTTCGAACATATAAGGCTGAACAGTGCTACTGAGAGTTTCTAACACTTTCGGCGCATGAGATTTGTCCTGTTTTGTTTTTGCTGGCTCTTGAAGCTCTGGAGCACCAGCTCATTTGCATTCCTCATACCCTAAAAGTGGCAATTTTAACCCACTATAAAAAATTATTTGTAGGAGCTGGAATATCACATACACACTCTGGGGACATCAGAGACTTGGTTTACATCTTGTAAAAGGGGATAATAGGTCACCTTTATTGCTTTAGACAAAAATAATGTAATAATTATACGGTATACTGTCTGTTTTTTTGTTTTTTGTTTTAAACCATTTAATACTTTCTTCCTGATTAAATGTTTATGTTTTTACCCCAAACATTTGAATGGTATAATGCTTTCATCAAAATAATCAGCACAACTGTTTTCAAACATCCATTGAATGTAATAAGAAATCTGCATATTAGAATTCTGCTGGATCATGTGAAACTGAAAATAAGAAGAAATTACATTTTAAAATATATTGAAATTATTTCAAATATTTGATCATATAAATGCAGTTTTGGTGAGCATGAAGTTTTCTAAAACATTCTAAAAATCTTAATTTCAAAAATTTGACTTTAGGTGCCCAAATTTTCTTGACCAGACCCCAACCCATAAACCTCCTGCCACACCAGAAGAAGCCCTGACCAATCACGTTCGACGATTCACAATCACTACATTCCAGTTCCTGCCTGAAGATGCCAATCTGCAGACAGACGAGGAGGTAAAAAGCAGCCCTGAAAATGCTTAGAAATATACGTCATCTAGGCACAGAAAATTTGATATGCAACATAGTAACTTTTTTTTTTTCTCTCTCTCTCAGATTTATTTTATGTGTTCAACGG
The DNA here is from genome assembly GCF_049309525.1 of Garra rufa. NCBI lineage: Eukaryota > Metazoa > Chordata > Actinopteri > Cypriniformes > Cyprinidae > Garra > Garra rufa. Next base: position 15,324,953 of record NC_133366.1, read on the forward strand.
AGGTTTGTCTGCCCTCAGATGGTCCATGTGTTGAGGGCTGCTTTGGAGGTGAGAGTCAGTCGTACTTCATTCCCTCAGTATGCAATTACAACCATAATTTATGGTTTTATTTTTTATTTTAAACCATCTCTGACTCCTAATAGGATGTTTACTGCACAGTTTTATTTTTAACTTCTGTATTAGTCATTTGTACATTTTTACTGGTTGCATTCATTCACCTAAAGCACTTTGTCTTTCCAGATCCCTCTAATGTGAAGTCTTGAGAAAGGATGATGAGCTGGATAAAGCCCAACTAATAAATCATCATTCTTTTTGTTTGACAGATGTGCACAATCTCAGTAGTAAATGCAAAATAAAGCTTTGAAACAGTCCTTTTCTTATGATATAGTTTTATTTAAAATAGCATCTGGTTAGCTGGACTGAGAAAATGGTCTGATTGTTGCTGTCTGAATTTATGCACAAGTTCAACTTGTGCGGAACGGCTATAAACAAACATGTTTTGCAGTGACTCAAATGAACCTGCAGCCATCAGCTGCACTGCTGCTTGACTCATTTCTGTATTACCAGATCCGTCTATATGAGTCAAAGTTGCGTTCAGTTGTGCTCTATATATTTCTTTGCATTTAATTGTTAATACTGATGTACAGCTATGACGACATTTTCTTTTATATCTCATGTAACGCTGTTCCTAAGAACTGACTTGGTTTAAACGTATAGAAGAAAATATGATAATTTATAATACTTTGTGTTTAAAGCTCATTTATGTACATTCACAAAGGTTTTAGTTGGGTAGGCATTCAGTTCCTTGTGGAGGGAAGTGTACGCTCAGCTGAAGGGTCTGTAGTGTTTTCTGCTGTGTGTGATCAGGTTGGAGCTCTGACTGAAGGCTTTACCACACACTTTACACACATGAGGCTTCTCTCCTAAACAAAACATAAAATGAACCTTGTCAAATGGGGAGCAATCAAAACAAAACATGCACTTAATATCCACCTTTTTCCTCCTATAAGAGTGGGTGTGGACATTCATACATTTTATGGGTCATGGCTTCCGGTCTCATCTGCTTCCAGCTATTTTTATCTGTACAAAACAGTTCGTTTTGCTGCTTAATAGTAACATTGGTGTGTCTTACAATGTTATTTTAATGTATTATCTTAATTATGAGCACACTGATTTGTAATGCAACGGTTTGACCGTTTACTGCACCTTAGGATGATCAGACGTTTGTTTTCTGGGGACAGTCCTGGTTTTTGGTGTCTTGTCCCCGTTTTACAGCACTTTCAAAACAACCTGCAAATATACTGCCATTCAGAAGTGCAGAAGTGTACTGCACTCCCAGTCCCAACAAAATGGACTAGTTATAATTTAATTCCTTTTAACATTATTAAAGCTACATGACTGATACTATCTTTGTCATGGAAAACTCTTGTTTGTTCATATTGAGTTCGCAGTTTTACCGTAGGCTTAAATTAATTTTCAAGATCTGAGGTAACAAATGATCAATTCTTGCTTTCAGTATGGCTATAAATGTCATGCAATATGATATTTAAACACACATTAGACACTTTTAACATTGAATAAAGCACATAATCAGTATCGGAGATTATAAGTGTCATATAGTTTGTATGCTGTCACGACATCACAGAAATAGAAACCGTTTCAAAAATAGAAAGTGGTTAGGACAAAATCCCCAACTTTAAACACAGTTGTGCAAAATTAGCCTAAAATGCAAAATAATATGAATATCAATTTCCAAACGCATCAACACAAAATTTGTAATTATTTCTGCTATAACTCATAGTTGTTGAAACTGGTAAATACAATTTGTTAAATACAGTTTTATTCATCTTATGTTCTCATATTTATTGTTTTTAATGTTTTTCTAAAACCATAATTTGGTTATATACTGTTTTGATATGTTCTATTATTGTATTAAAAGACTATGGTAAATTTGACCCTCAAACATCACTGTATCCATTGTGATACTGTATATGGAACCAAAAAAACAACAACTAAACATTCCTTTTCTTAATTTGTAGATAGTCACAAGTGAGATTTCAGTGATATTTTGACCATGGAACTAGGAAATGTCCCTCGGAAAATTGGTCGCCTTACCTTACTGCAAGTTGTTATTCTTATTTCCCTATTGGCTAATGAACCGGAAGTCTCACCCATTATTTCCAAGAAAAAAGGTGGATAAGGCGAATGAAACGTAATTAGCGTAGAATACAATGGCAGTAGGGACATTTCCCCCTATTTCAAAGTTTCAAATCTCTGAGTCTCACCGGTGTGTATGAAGGTGTGTTTCTTCATGTCGGATTTCTGGTGAAATCTCTTGCCACAATACTGACAGGGATATGGCCGTGTGTCCGAGTGGATCAGGAGGTGAGTGGACAGAGTGGATGAGCGTTTGAATACCTTCCCACATTCCTTACAGTCGAATGTTCGTTCCTAAAATTCAAAATTATGTATTACTTATCATTGTCATTTTTGTATAGTAATAGTAAATTGTAGAAATAATTGCTTACAAAAAAGTATAAACGCTTACTAAACTACATACTAAATATGACAAACAAGCTGGAACTGCAGAGATAAAAGCATACCGTACGTAAAAACACAATACAAAAGAGAACGCTGCAGTTATACTATTCAGCATCAGAGGGAGACAAATAACTCCTTTTACCGTGAACATTGCAAACTAATGGTCTTACCTTTACCCTGCATGGCATCACGGAATCCTTGCTGTCACGGAATACCAAAGACCGTCCATGATGACTACCATGAGATCTGTACACGTGAGCCTCCAGGCGAGCAAGGGATGAGAAAATCTAATGGAAAATTCAAAACAACTGTTTATAGAACGTCTCAGGAAGTGAACAGTTTTCCATATTAGGCCAAAATAAAGCGAAATTCAATGAAAGCGCTACTCAAGGAAAACGTCTCGTTTTCTGTTTGTTGGTGAGCAAGATTTACGGACGGGAGAAGCTGGTCAAGTGAGTGGATTTGTATTTAAACAAACAAAATCGTCCAAAAACGGCTTGAAGGATAGCTTGCTTCATTTGTTTTAGTGTTACATAAGCATATAACATTGAGTTTGTTGGGTTTTTTTTTTTACACAAAAGGCACACCTTTCCACATAAGCTGCAATGTTTTGAGCCTAAATCCCTCCGAGGACTTATCAGAGAACAGTCCAGTGAACTGTCTCTGCTGTTGAGCCCTTGCATGTCTGCTATGTCTCTGGAGTTGACAGGTAACCAGTGCACTGGAGACGGAGGGCCATACCGGAAACCTGCTGGATCTGCAGAAACCCAGTTAAGAATAAGTGTCAAACACATGAGAGGATCTGAAAATTAATATACAAAAATAAAAAGGGATCCTTGACACCTATTAAAAATCAATTTAGTTGATTACCTGTTTTCCAGTCATTATCGAAACCGTTGTGTGTGCTGTTTTGCGGCATGGTTGGAGAATATGGTTGTATCTCTTGGCCTGATTCCTCTGTCAGTGTAGCCACTTTTATGGGGACAGACCAGCCCACTAGGCCTAGATAGGGCACGTCAGCGATGGGAAGAGAGGAACGAAAGCCTCCCTTCTTACTCTTTTTGACCAGAAACGAACGAGGCATAATGAACAGAGAGAGCTAGAACCAGCGACAGAGAAGATTGTTCTGCAGGACTAAAAACAGAGAAAGGAAAATACATGACATATGTATACATTTAAATGAGTAGCCTATTACATATAATAAAAAAAGCTTTTATTTTTACATTTTTTTTGCCCAGTAGGGGAAGCACATATTCATCAGTGAAAATAATAATGCTTATTTTTTAATTCATGAAATGCGAGCTCAGGATAGTAAACGGAAATGTGTTCTCATCTTGCAAGTCAGAGACTCTCAGATGCTAATCAGAGCAGCTTCATGACAGCATATTCCTGTCGAAACACTATTTACAACCACTTTATGAAATGAATTAAGATGATCAATATTTAAATAAGAATATAGAATTTTTTTATAGCACCTGCAATGTTATAATTACTCTTGCTTTAATGTTGTAAATAGGTCTATGTTAAAAATATATATTTAGTTTTAAATATTGTGGCAATTTTCGAAATAATTTACTTGATATTATTTAAAACATGAAAATAACACTTTAATGGCTGTATCTGGTGTACCGAAATATTTCACAGCATAATAAGCAAAAAATGTGTGTAACATTCAATGTATTGATTTTAAATAGAGTTCATTAAATGCTGAACGTACTATTTAAGTGAAATTCAAACAGTGATGATAATTGTTAATAATTGTGGTAAATCTTTAAGATGTTGGCCATGTTAATTATCCTTTAAAATTTAGTCAAGAAACTAATGAAATACTAATATATAAAATTAAAAAATAGAAAAACTTTTGCTTTTAACTCATTTGTGTGTTTTTGGGCAAAAGCAGACCCACAAAGCTTAAAACAAAAATTAAATTTGATAAAAATTATAAAAAGCTAATCTGGTCATTATTTCAGTACTGTTTTCAAATTGATTTTTCGCCTATTTTTGTTTTACCAGACAGAAAATCTTACAGTGACATCTAATGGCGTTGATTAAAAAATAGATTTTTATATCACAGATATATTAAATTGACTTTTTTGTGTTTCTCGTATTACAAGTACAAATGGGAGAAAAATACCAATCAATTTCCTTTAAACTTGTGTGATTACTTCAAATTATAATAGTTAAACTTCTCCAGACACTTTGTGATTTTGTTAAGAGCAAGCAATGAATGTGGAAAGAGGATCGTCAGGATGAAGATGTTACATAATGTTTAAAAATGTTTCATAAATATCTAACAGTGTGTAGGAACACAAAAAGTATCCTAAAAAGTATATTTAATCCCGTCCTTCAGGACAGTGTTTCAAAAATTCATATTTTATTTTTAGGTTTAATACAGACTATAATTTAATCTATATAAAGTATTGAGTTATATGCTGTGAGGACAGGTGGTTTTAGTGATATTTTGTGAAATAGACACTGTAAACTCAGTTTACTGCCATTAGTGCTATTCAAACGTCTCTTGTTAAATAAATTGTTAGGACTTACCAGTAAATGCGTCCAAGACCAGCCAATAGTTTCACGAAGTTTTTCTATAATAACATTCACATTAAATGCAGATTAACTCTCACTTTTATCTGACTGTATTTACTGTAAATAGATTAGGCCGAGATATCGTGTTGTGTCTGTGTCACCAGCAGTAATAAATCACTGAGGACAGGTGCGCGTTCCTTAAAGCGCAGCAAAACTGAAACCTCGGTAACGCGCGCTCACAGCACCGGCCGACCACAGACGCGTCAGTTTCCGCCGTGCGCTCTGCCTCGAGCTGTTACAAACCAGACTTGTACTAACCGTAACTGCTGCTGCTGCTGCTGCTGCTGCTGCAGTGCGAGTGAAAACTAAACAGCAAAATAAATCAGGGTGGTCTCATCGAGAAGAAAACATTTCCTGTTTTAAAATACATCGCGAGCACCTATATTAAGTTTATCCGTGGATGTGACTAATAATAAAGCGCTGTGGTGATTTTATGTTCTCGTTGCAAAAATGGCTGCAGTTTAGTCATTCAGTGCAAATGTAAACCATAGGTAGGCTTAATAGTGTGATATGGTTTTGATGGTGTGATTGTGACACGTCATTCTAACTCAGATTGGCTTTTGGCCCTGAATGTATGAAACAGTCACAGACCCCATGCAGACAGACGAGGAAAAGCGGAGGAGAGGGAAAAGTGATGAGACTGTAGAAAAACTGTGGAGAGTGTGGTTGTGTGAGGTGCAACAAGACTTAGGTCTTTTGCCCATGCCTTAAAACCATATAAATAACTGCCATTACTCCTCACATTTAGGCCAACCAACATGACATCTGTGCTATAGGAAAGACAAATAGGAAACGACTCTTCGTTGGGTTTGTCTAAAAGCTGCAGTTTAGCAAGAAATGTGTTTAAAAAACAGCTTTTTTGTGTTTTCCACATCAAGACATTTGAAATGTTTAAATTATGCAAACATATGAGATGAAGACTTAAAGAGATAGTTCATTCAAAAAATAAATAAATAATTAATTACTCACCCTCATGTCGTCTCAAATCTGTAAGACCTTCGTTCATCTTCGGAACACAAATTAAGATATTTTTTGATGAAATCGGAACTGACAGTTTTGTTATTCTTGTAGCTTCATATAATTAAGGTTGAACCACTGATGTCACATGGACTATTTTAACAATGTCCATACTACTTTTCTAGGCCTTAAATGTGTCAGTTGCTTTGCTGTCTATGCAGGGTCAGAAAGCTTTTGGATTTTATCAGAAATGTCTTAATTTGTGTTCTGAAGATGAACAAAGGTCTTACAGGTTTAGAATGACATGAGGGTGAGTAATTAATAAGAGGAATTTAATTTTTCGGGTGAACTATCTCTTTAAGTAGTGTAATTAAAGTGAAAAGTTCACTAAAAATGATTCTGTCACCCTAAAGTTGTAAAGTTTAAGTTTTTTTTTTTCATTTGTTGAACATAAAATAAGATATTTTGAAGAATGTGGATAACAACTGTAAGCAGTTGCTGGTCCCCACTGACTTCCATATATGAAAAAATACAAAATAAAAATACAGAAGTCAGTCGTTACCAGCAAGTGTCTGATTACCCACTTTCTTCAGAATATCTTTTTTCGTGTTCCAGAGAATATAGAAATGCATATAGGTTTGGAAGAACTTAAGAGTGAGTAAATGATTACAATAGTTTCATCTTTGGGTTTGGGTGAACTATCTCTTTAAATTTGTTTTATTCAATGTAAAACAAGATAAGAAGCATAACAAGGTCACAAGACCAGCTGAATTTCTAACCAAAAACAATTACTTTTGCATGATGCTACATCCATGCAGAGATTCGAAGGAGCAGTTTAATAAAAATAAACATTGCGTCAAATTACCATCTGTACTTATCTGTATGACCTTGTAAAACACCATTTTTTTTTTTCAAATATTTTTTGTCCATACAATGCAAGTCAATGGACTCAAGTTTTGTAACATTCTTCAAAATGTCTTCTGTTATACTCTGGTGGTTCTTCAAGGATTAGTTCACCGAAAAAATTTTAACATTCTGTTATTATTTACTCACCCTCGTGTCATTCCAAACCCGCAAGACCTTCATTCATCTTCAAACCACAAATTAAGATATTTTTGATGAAATCCAAGATCTTTCTGTCCCTGCATAGACAGCATCACAACTGACACGTTCAAGGCCCAGAAAGGTAGTAAGGACATTGTTAAAATAGTCAATGTAACATCAGTGGTTCAACCGTAATGTTATGAAGCTACGAGAATACATTCCGTACACAAAGAAAACAAAAATAACGACTTTATTCAACAATTTCTTATTGCACAATATGGCTTAATCCCTTCTTCAAGTCTGTTTTTGCTGTGCGTTTCAAAGCCAAACGGGCACTTCGTTCAGGCGATCAGCTCGTGATCCGGTGTTTTCCGTGCCTCAGAACGGCTCAGTTCACAGTGCATGCAGTGAACTTGTTTATTGCGCATGATTTAATTTAGAATTACACAGTATATCACAGCTAAAAAGAGAGTTGAATCCACTTTAGAGTTCAGGTACAAGTTTTTACTGACTTTTTTCTGACTTAAGTTTTCTTAGTTAAGAACATGGCCTGAAGCTCTTAATAGAGTAGTTCACTTTCAGAACAATAATTTACAGATAATGTACTCACCCCCTTGTCATCCAAGATGTTCTGTCTTTCTTCAGTCGTAAGGAAATTATGTTTTTTGAGGAAAACATTTCAGGTTTTCTCTCCATATAATGGACTTCTATGGTGCCCCCGAGTTTGAACTTACAAAATGCAGCTTCAAATGGCTCTAAACGATCACAACCGAGGAAAGAAGGGTCTTATCTAGCAAAAAGATCAGTTATTTTCCAAAAAAAAAAAAAATACAATTTCTATACTTCTAGCTCTGTGTGTACTCTTTGTAAAAATTAAAAAGTATATAAATTATAGATGTTTTTAGAAAATAACCGATCGTTTTGCTAGATAAGACCCTTCTTCCTCAGCTGTGATCATTTAGAGCCATTTGAAGCTGCATTTTGGAAGTTCAAACTCGTGGGCACCATAGAAGTCCATTATATGGAGAGAAATCCTGAAATGTTTTCCTCAAAAAACATAATTTCTTTACGACTGAAGAAAGAAAGACATGAACATCTTGGATGACAAGGGGGTGAGTACATTATCTGTACATTTTTGTTCTGAAAGTGAACTACTCCTTTAATTTAGAACTCTCAAAGTGCATTAGATAGAAGAATTGAACTAAAATGTACACAATTTGATTTTTCTTCATTTCTTTTTTTTTCCAATATCAGAATAATATCATATTGTGGACTTTGTGATATTATTGTATCGTTAGATTTTGATATTGTTACATCCCTTTTGGTTACTATATTTTTATGATATTCTTTATATAGACAATTGCTGCACTATTTTAGGGTTAATATTGTCTAGTACCATAAAAAAATACTAAATATTAATAAAAAAAATTACATTTAAAAGTTACATTTATCGTCCTGTTTTGACAGTGATTTATTAATTTGATTTTTAATTTTTATTCCTTTCATGCAAAATAATACCTACACATGAGACCAAAATTTGACCTTTGCGAATGTATAGCATAAATGTTTATTTTTTTTTAAATACATTTTATTTATCATCAAATACAGAACACTGGATCATCATTTGATAACATTGCCATTTATATAATCTTTAGTACTGTCATTCTTAATAACACATCAAAACTGTAGGAGAGAGAAGATGTGATCTGATGGGTGTCATGGGGAGACTACTTGACATTTACGTACTGGTGAAAGGAGGTAAGGCAGCTGTTGGAGCACTATAGAGGAGGTGATGTCCCATCAGCCTCTGCGATATGACCTTATGCCAAAAACTCACTGGCCAATTATTTCATATGGCTACACCTGAAAGCATAATGTGATGTGTATGAAATATCGACCTTATCGGCTTTTGGGGTTGCTGTTTGGATACACACAGTGTTTGAAATAGCAACATTTGAATGAAAACACTAACTACAGTACATACAGCAAGCACATTTTCTGTATGCTTGTAACAATTGAATGAGATTACATGCGCTATATACAAATACTATTTCCCCCAATTTATGCAGCCACCTGTTTGTAATGATGTAGTATACTGCAATATAAAAAAAGAAAGTAATGGAGCCATTAAATAATACAATAAAGTATTTTATAAGGATTTTTTAAGCTCATGCATAAAAGTGTACATTAATGCTTTTTTGTAGTTAGGTTGTCTGCTGTAACTACAACATATCTTACGTGAAACCATTTAGGGTTTCATTATGATTATCGCTGACATGGCAACCTTTAAAACAACAATAACAGAAAGAATAAGAGCTAAAAACTGGCATGAAAAAATATAACGGATAACAGTATATAAAAGCATCCAGCTTCAGCTGAAACGGCGACACAATGTTCTGAGATATGTGACAGACTTTATACAGGGAAAACTGACTCATAATACCACAAAGTACTGATATTATTATCACCAGAACATTTTTCATTCATCTTTTTTCTTCTTCCACTGATTAGAACATAATTCAGCCATTCTTAAAGGTGATTGAAATTAGAGCTTAATGTGAAACAAAAATGTGCTTGACCAGATTAGCCACTAAAGAGCAACTCTAAGTTCATTTCAAAACAGCCATTTCTGATTTCCTATTAGCAAATATTCTTCAGAAGCTAAAACTCACACCACAAAACCGTTGTTTTGTAATCAAGTTGTGAAGAAAGTTTCCTTTGACTATTTGAAATCCAACAGTCCCAAACCAGAACAAATGTTGGTAAAACAACTTCTCGATAAAGCTTCTCAGCTTCAGGGACCCTCTGAGGTTAAAGACCAGCAAGAAATGAGAGGGGCACAGCAACTTCCTTTACAGGCTGCTTTTCTTGTAAAGAACACAGTTTATAAACGGTACACACTACTGAAACTGGTTTGTGGATGGTTTTAAATGTTACTGAGGTCACTGGGGAACAGGAAGGATGTGCTAAATCAGAGCCCCAGCAGAGATGATGCTAGAGTATTAAAATCTCAAGTCCATATGCATAAAATATCAGTATTGGTCTAATTCACACAGGGGGAAATAGCAAGCTGGTCCACACAAACCATTGATAACACTTTTGTCATTGATAACAATTGTCAGTCAATACAACACTGTGGTACGTTAAAACAGCAACCCCAGGTCACCTTAAGCACTCAAAATGAGCTTTATGAACACGTTTACAGTTGAAGTCAAAAATTTACATACACCTTGCGGAATTTGCAAAATGTTAATTGTTTTGCCAAAACAAGAGGGATCATACAAAACTGATGATATTTTTTATTTAGTACTGACCTGAATAAGATATCACACAAAAGATGTTTACATACCTGAATAATACACAGCAGTTTTTTTTGTTTTGTTTAGTGATAGTTGTTCATGAGTCCCTTGTTTGCCCTAAACAGTTGAACTGCCAGCTGTTCTTCAGAAACATTCTTCAGGTCCCACAAATTCTTTGTTTTTCAGCATTTTTGTTTATTTGAAGCCTTTCCAACAATGACGGTATGACTTTGAGATCCATTTTTTCACACTGAGGACAACTGAGGGACTCATATGCAACTATTACGGAAGGTTCAAACGCTCACTGATGCTCCAGAAGGAAAAACGATGCATTAAGAGCCAGGGGGTGAAAACTTTTGAACAGAATGAAGATGTTGCCTAAATATTATTTTCATTTAGTACTAAACTTCTGAAGCTACCGAAGATACGTTTCCCCGGAGGACAAAATATGTTCATTTTATCCTGATCCTCAAGTTCAAGAAATGAGACCCTCATTTTTTCCTCAGTGTGAAAAGATGGATCTCAAAATCATACAGTCATTGTTGGAAAGGGTTCAAATAAACAAAAATGCTGAAAACCCAAATAATTTGTGGGACCTGAAGGATTTTTCTGAAGAACAGCGGGCAGTTTAACTGTTCAGGACAAACAAGGGACTCAAGAACAGTACTACCACTAAAAAAGAAAACAAAACAAAACACGACTATATGTAAACATATTTTATGTGAAATATCTTAGTCAGGTCAGTACTAAATAAACAAAAACATGCATTTTGTATGCTCCTTCTTATTTTTCTGCAGATTTTTGAAGGTGTATGTAAACTTTTGACTTCAACTGTAAATGGTTTTCATGTCATATACTGTAAATACTTCTCCCAAATGTCTTGTAATGCATCATACTGTCAGAGATATGAACGAGAGCAGCTTCTCACTGCTTTTTGTCGATAAACATTAAAGGGTGCAAATGTCGGCAATGTATCGCTCTCAGAAAGTCATGTAAACATGTAAAATGTTTGATAAATGCAACGCCCCATGAGCTTTAGCAAAATGAGGCAGTGGTGGGGAAAGGCAATGATATTGATGCACCATGTGCAGTCAGACAAACACGGCATCGTAGACAGTACTGAGTACGGTGGAAGTCTTCAATACAGGTTATGAAATTGTGGGTAAAAAATTAAAGTGACCAAACTCGATTAAAAGGAAGAAAACTGTTACAAGTATGAAATATTTGTATAACATACGTATATATATACACAATCTCACAATATTTTGTGAAATAACTAATTTAGTTGAGTAGTTACGTTTGTTTGTAAACCGTTCGTAGTTCAGTCAAATGCAGGCAAGCTTTAGCACTACAAATGAAGACGACTTTCTTAAATAACAACCAAGAGCTAGTCTTCAGGAAGTTGTTTTAGAATCAGCACAAACTTATACAACTCAGGATTAATAACTGCCTTGAGATGGTTAGTAGTTGTGAAATGCAAATCAATATCGCATAGTTGCTTGAGGTCTAGGCAACTCATTGCTGATAAGCGTCAAGTCGATAATAACTTCACAGTATATCTTGGACTTATAAATCTACCTTACATGGGAGAGGGATTCAAAAGAATAAAATTAATAATAATAAAATAACTAACTAGATATGTCATAGCAGCAGTTGTTTTTCTTTTCTTTACCCTTTTTAAACTAATCTCTTTTCTGGAGACCCTGTTGTTTCAGCTTCATGCTGTTTTTCAGGATTGGCACAGAAGAATAGTATAAATTAAATAGTTTGGCCTCTGCATGAAGTACATGTACATTATTTAAAAAAAAAACATAAAAGAAATAAACATATAAATAACATAAAAAAAAACATTTGGCAATGTTGACACAATAGTTTTCTTTTGCAATGGATATTTTCCATTGAAAATTTTGATCACCTTTCTTCATTTTGTATAAAACACACACAAATACATGGATGAGCTACGGTAATATTCATCTATGTATGTAACTATTAACATCCCTATTATGTTATATAATAAGACTTTGTTCATTCGTATTTTCTCGCCTTCAGCCTTTAGCTCTCATTAAAGTGATTGTAGTGTCTGTTGCGTTTGAGCTAAACATACAAAGGTGCACATCCTCTCCAGAGGAACATGACAGAAACAAAACGAAGAACATCCAGGCTGAGAGAGGCATCAAATCTGCTGCTTTCCTCGAAAGAAACAGTAGAGATGGTCTCTACGTTTGACACCAACTGAGTGTGACAAAGACTTTTTGTTTATCCGAAGGTGTATATCCTGCTTGCTTTTTCTCTCTTCTGTCACCTCATTTCTAGCCACATGGCTGTTGTATTCGTGAAGTTGGTATGCTCACAGAGATTAAATGAGTGTCTGGTTAAATCAGAGGTAGTTTCAAGGCCACGCTGTTTTCTTTGAAAGGAGAAAATGGCAAAAATGGCCGAACTTTCTGGCACTCTGAGAAGAGGACAGTTTGCCGTCTGTATGCATGTATGTTTTGTTACACAGAACTCCGAATTCAGTCCTGGGAAGAAATACAATACGTTTAAGAATTGTGCAACAGACACACTGACAAAAAAAACAGTAAAAGAAAGAAAAAGAGAAAGTATAAGAGAGAGAGAGAGAGAGAGAGAGAGAGAGAGAGAAACACAGAGGCTGTGTCCGAAACCGAAAGCAGCTGCCGTGTATTTGTCTAAAGGGACCACCTTCCAAAAATGAAAATTACTCCATGATTTACCTGCCCTCAAGCCATCCCAGGTGTGCATGACTTTCTTCTTTCAAACGAATACAATCAGAGTTATATTAAAAAATGTGCTGATTCTTCCAAGCTTTATAATGATGGTAAATAGCTGCTGTTCAGATACTGAAGCAAAATGAAGTGCATGCATCCATTATAAAAAGTGCTCCATACAGCTCTGGGGGGTTATTAAAGGCCTTCTAAAGCAAATTGCTGCGTTTGTGTATAAAACAACATCCATATTTTAAACTTTATAAACAGTAATCTCTAGCTTCCACTAACTCGTACGCATGTTAATGAGAGAACGGCGTTCTATATATATGCTAGTCTTGCGAGAAGCAAGTTTTGTTTACGGCAAACGCAAACCAGTCTCCTCTTGGCTAACATTTTTCTCACAATTTAGTTTCGTATTTTAAATTAGTTTTGTTTTGCTCTCTCCTCTGCACTTCCACACTTATCACTGTGTTCGTCTACATCCTACATCATCCGCTGGATCACCACTCTCCTGAATGTGTACGACAGTTAGTGGAAGCTATAGATTATGGTTTATAATGTTTTAAATATGGATATTTTTCTTACACAAATGCATCAATTCGCTTCAGAAGGCTTTTATTAACCCTCCGGAGCCGTGTGGAGCACTTTTTATTATGGATGGATGCACTTTATTGGGCTCAACACCCATTCGCTGCCATTATAAGGCTCGGAAGAGCCAGGACTTTGTTTTTAATATAATGCTGATTGTATTCATCTGAAAGAAGAACGTCATATAAATCTAGGATGGCTTGAGGATGGTGATAAATCATGAGGTAATTTTTATTATTGTGTGAACTATCCTATTAAATGAGAAGTTCACTTCCAAACCAAAAATTTATGGATAATTTACTCACCCCTTTGTCATCCAAGATGTTCATGTCTTTCTTTCTTCAGTCGTAAATAAATTGTTTTTTGAGGAAAATATTTCAGACAGTTAGGGTATGTCGATAAACTCCCATCTCATTTTCTCCTTCAACTTCAAAATTGTCCTACATAGCTGCAGAAGTACCGACCCAGTGTTTATAAAGTGAACATGCAAAGAAGATCAAACGTCCCTTTACAAAAAAAAGGTAAAACAGCGATGTAGGACAATTTTGAAGTTGGAGGAGAAAATGAAATGACTGACCCTAACTGTCTTGAACCAGAATGCACAGAGTTCACACAGAGCTAAACAAGACAAGCATTTGAAGTTAAAAAGTATATAAACATTTATAACAGTCTTTTTTTTTTTTTTTTTTGCAGAAAATAGCAGATAGTTTTGTTAGATAAGACCCTCATTTAGAGTGCTTTGAAGCTGCATTTAAACTGCATTTTGGAAGTTCAAACTCTGGGGCACCATAGAAGTCCACTACATGGAGAGAAATTCTGAAATGTTTTTCTCAAAAAACATAATTTCTTTACAACTGAAGAAAGAAAGACATGAACATCTTGGATGACAAGGGGGTGAGTAAATTACCTGTAAATCTTCGTTCTGGAAGTGAACTTCTCCCAATGGCCCAATGATGGAAAAGTGGCTAATGTAATTTCTGTGTAGAAATGTAAACCTAAATATTTCAAATAATAACAAATTGGGCATTTATGAATTCTTGTGTTTCTAATCATTTCATCAGATGTCATTTTATGTCCAATCACCAAAAACGAGTGTGTTTTTCAAGTTTCGGACACAGCTTGAATGAGGGCGAAGTATACTATGAGAGTGTCACGCTATGCATCGGTTTCCTGCCCTACCTCTGACAGCTTCTGGGTGGATGTACATAATCTCTCTCACGCTATATATGTGTGCATTTTGTGCAGTCTATTCCTAAAGGTTTCCGTCCATCCCGTCTCACCATTTCAAGCAATCTCAGTTCTCTAATCCTTCAGTGCACACCATACTTGGGTAAAGCTGCTGCTGGTTAGGCAGAGGGTCTTGGCAGGGAGTTTGAATGGGGTTTCTTTCCTCGCCGTCGCTGTCCGTGCTGCCTTGACTGTCCAGACGAGGGGATGAATGGTGCGGGTACAGGGAGCTCACAGGCAGGCTCTGAAGAGGGTCCTCGTCCGAACTGAGGTAATCACCCTCTGCAGATGCTGGGCTTTCCAAACATAGGTCCGGATAAACGCCACCACCGGTGTTCTGGAACTTGGAAGGCTGTCCACGCAGCTGCCTGATCTAAAATGTTTAAGAGAAGGAAGTTAACAAACACTATACTCTGGCTAACATTCTTAAAAACACACAGATCTGAATAAAAGAATTCACGAATGCTGAATCAGTTCCTGTCTAGTAAATTGACCTGCATATTAGAGCCTTTTGAAATCCGTTTTATTTTCTCCCAGATTCCGTTTTTTTTTTCTCTGATTAATTCTTCTAGACTTTATTTTAATCAGTGTTGCCAAGTCTGTGGTTTTCCAGCTGAATTGGGCTACTTTTATACTGGTGCTGTGGGATGTTTTTTAGTCCACGGGTTGAAGCGAAAACCCCCAGAAGGCAATTGGGCTAGTTTTGGCCATAAATGGGCTACTTTTGAGTAGCAGTTGGGCTGGTTTTGTTACACATACCTGGCAACCCTGGTTTTAACGGTTAAATAAATATTTATCAAAAAGCATGTCTAATTAATTGAAATCATGAAACTTACACAATTTAACAGCAGTTTATTAAAGGTTTAATAAAAATTACATTTCTAAGGCCCTATGAAATTCTGTTTTACCTTTTCTTCCCTTAAATTTAGTTTTATTTTTACCAAATTCTGTTTTCCATTAATTTTCTGGGGAAAAAAAGCATCTTTAATTTATCGATAAAAAAAAAAAAAAAAAAAAAAAATAATAATAATAATAATATATATATATATATATATATATATATATATATATATATACAGTCGTGGCCAAAAGTTTTGAGAATTACATAAATATTGGAAATTGGAAAAGTTGCTGCTTAAGTTTTTATAATAGCAATTTGCATATACTCCAGAATGTTATGAAGAGTGATCAGATGAATTGCATAGTCCTTCTTTGCAATGAAAATTAACTTAATCCCGAAAAAAACTTTCCACTGCATTGTTAAGAAGGCTTCAGGGCATCCAAGAAAGTCCAGCAAGCACCAGGATCGTCTCCTAAAGAGGATTCAGCTGCGGGATCGGAGTGCCACCAGTGCAGAGCTTGCTCAGGAATGGCAGCAGGCAGGTGTGAGCGCATCTGCACGCACAGTGAGGCCAAGACTTTTGGAAGATGGCCTGGTGTCAAGAAGGGCAGCAAAGAAGCCACTTCTCTCCAAAAAAAAAAAAAACATCAGGGACAGATTGATTTTCTGCAAAAAGTATGGCGAATGGACTGCTGAGGACTGGGGCAAAGTCATATTCTCCAATGAAGCCTCTTTCTGATTGTTTGGGGCATCTGGAAAAAGGCTTGTCCGGAGAAGAAAAGGTGAGCGCTACCATCAGTCCTGTGTCATGCCAACAGTAAAGCATCCTGAGACCATTCATGTGTGGGGTTGCTTCTCATCCAAGGGAGTGGGCTCACTCACAATTTTGGCCAAAAACACAGCCATGAATAAAGAATGGTACCAAAACACCCTCCGACAGCAACTTCTTCCAACAATCCAACAACAGTTTGGTGAAGAACAATGCATTTTCCAGCACGATGGAGCACCGTGCCATAAGGCAAAAGTGATAACTAAGTGGCTCGGGGACCAAAACGTTGAAATTTTGGGTCCATGGCCTGGAAACTCCCCAGATCTTAATCCCATTGAGAACTTGTGGTCAATCCTCAAGAGGCGGGTGGACAAACAAAAACCCACTAATTCTGACAAACTCCAAGAAGTGATTATGAAAGAATGGGTTTCTATCAGTCAGGATTTGGCCCAGAAGTTGATTGAGAGCATGCCCAGTCGAATTGCAGAGGTCCTGAAAAAGAAGGGCCAACACTGCAAATACTGACTCTTTGCATAAATGTCATGTAATTGTCGATAAAAGCCTTTGAAACGTATTAAGTGCTTGTAATTATATTTCAGTACATCACAGAAACAACTGAAACAAAGATCTAAAAGCAGTTTAGCAGCAAACTTTGTGAAAACTAATATTTGTGTCATTCTCAAAACTTTTGGCCACGACTATAAGTGTTATATTTCTGTCACAGTTTCTTCAAGTCAAACCAAACCTTTATTTTGACGGGTTGCTGTAAAGACTTTAAGTTTCAGTTTGTATATGATATGATGATAGTTTTTCTTGAATGAAACAGTAAAATGCCCATGAAGTGACTCTCGGAGCTGTTCTAGAGATAATGTTTGTGTGTTCATGTAAACATATTGAGGCAGCAGAGGCTGAAAACGCCACAAAAGCCACATGTGCTTCAGTATGTGTGTTGTAAACAAAACCGTGCATCTGCGCCATTCATTCACACAGAAACAAGCAGAAAACATAGAATTCACATTTGTGACCCTGGACCATAAATCCAGTCATAAGTAGCATGGGTATATTTGTAGCAATAGCCAAAAATACAATGTATGGGTCAAAATGCTCGATTTTTCTTTTATGCCAAAAATCATAAGGATATTAAGTAAAGATCGTGTTCCATGAAGATATTTGGTAAATTTCTTACCATAAATATATCAAAACTTAATTTTTGATAATTAATATACATTGCTAAGAACTTCATTTGAACAATTTTAAAGGTGATTTTCTCAATATTTGTATTTTATTGCACCCTCAGATTCCAGATTTTCAAATAGTTGTATCTCGACCAAATATCGGCCCATCCTTACAAACCATACATCACTGGAAAGCTTATTTATTAAACTTTCAGATAATGTATAAATCTGAATTTCAAAACATTTACCTTTATGACTGGTTTTGACTGGTCCTGGGTCACATTTCAACAGTATTTTGCAGCTTAATATTCACAGAAACTAGTCCATTTCGCATTTTGATTTAAGTGTACTGACACACTGTTGATTTATTTATAAAAAAAAAATGGCCAAATTCTGCGACATTCCACGTTATAAAGTAAATTCCAGTTTTATGACTGGACTTCCATCTGTGTTTTTTCCACGTCATGGAAATTATAGGGCCATAGCATTTGCAAAACTTAGTTAGTGAAGCTGATTGACAAATTTAGTATAGATTACTTAGCTAATTAAAAAGCCTGGGAGGTATAAAAAAACACAATATATACTATGAAAACAATGCCATTTTTTTCCAGCAAGGGCCTACAACAATATTACAAAAAACATAAATAAAAAACTAGCAAAATAGTCTAAAATGTATCTTAAAACACTGACTCATTTTTGACCTGATAATACAATCTGAAAATGTTCATAACATGAATTTGTAATTTATTTTTTTTGTAGAAATGGGAGTTGAATAAAAAAAATAATTAGTAAAGGAAATTTATTCAATCAAAGAGGCTCCTTATTAATAGATTTTTCAATTCAGTGGCGCTAATTATTAATTTGCCTCTTGGTCCCTTGCTAATAGTAATGGGTAATCTAAATTATTTCTGCAAACCGATTCAAAACAGTTAAAGAAAAATGTCTGCAGTCACTCTTCAATGTGTCATGATATGTCACGCTGAATCATTCAATGTGTGAATGCATATAGCTGATTATTGCCTTTCACTCAAGTTAATGAGGTTTGTTGTAACGGTTTCATTCTGTGATCCTGCATGTTCAATAACACAACTGACAAATACTGATTAGCCAACATCTCGGATAAGTTTTCCACCTAAACACAAACAGGCTGTCTAAAGTATGTCTAAAGTATATGAAAATAATAAACTAGTTTTTAGCCTGAAGAGTAAAAATGGCTTGTTCTGTTCTCCAAAATGGCAGGTTATGAGCATGGCTTTGTACTACATGAAGTGACAATAGATGCAGACAATAACTGAATAACTGAATACTACAAAAATTTAAAAAGGAATATCATGTAGTCACAGTGAGATTAGGTGAACAAGTTTTTCTATAAATTTATACATTTATAAAGGGAAAAAAAAACACAGTAAGGAACTCCGGAGTCATTTCCAGAACCAGGATTCCAAATATTTCCTATGATTCCAAATTTTCTAAGCATCAGATTTCTTTAGTTATCTGTAGAATGTAAACACTAACATTAAAAGCCCACTACATACTACATTTACCTGTCTAAACCATCCTTTTTTTCACTTGAATTGTCACAGTATTTTTACTAAACTGCTTGCAACAGGTTTGGATGTTTCCATAGCAAAAAGTGGTGATTACTAATATGCACTAATGTAGAATTTAAGCACTGAATATTAGAGAGGTTTGAGCAAAGTATAAACATGCACTGTGGTTGAGATCACTTTGTCAATCTTATTTCTGTGTTAAACAGGCTGTGGTTTCGGTTAAATTGATTAAGAAGTGTTTTTACTGAGACTTTGATGTTAGACAGATTACTTGGCAGCAAATAAGAAGATAAAGGGTTAATAATAAAAAAATCACGAATCATCTGATAAAAGTTTGCACTGAAAGTAAGAATAATGAAGTATGTTACAGTAAAAATGCAAGAGTTTTAGTGGTTTCATTTATTTATCTATTTTATTTACCAACAAGGCTGTTTGTGGCATGATTTATGGGTTTAAATCTGCATGTATGCTGGTAAATATGTTTCGCGACTCTGGATGTGTGTGAATCATGTAGACAGTGGATTTTCTTGCGTGACAGAAATGGACCACAATTTTTTGCTCTCATTTCAGATCTTCCCTTCTGAGTCAGTGAGCACAAGTGAGTGTGTTTGCGTGTGTGTGCGTTCTAACATTCGTGAGAGCCTAAAACAGGTATTATGCTAAAATCTCAGATCTGAAACGTCATGGGTTTCCCAATAAGTGCTTTAGCAATTTGCGAGTGTGGGAGTGGGAGGGGCTGTGGTTAACCAATGGAAAAGCTTCCTGAGACAATCATCTACACAAGCCCCACCTCTCACTTCCTCTGTCTGGTTGATCTCGTTTCAGCCAAAACCACAGAGCAAAAAGTCAGTGCACAGCACTTCCGAATTAGGACATCACCGAGATTTTTAAAAGTACGGTTGATGAAACATTTAGAAATTGTAATGAAAAACACACTTAATGCTGAAATACTGATAAACTGCAAGATGTGCCAAAGTGCACAAAGGACTTCCATTTACACATGTACAAAGATCAATAAATAAAAATAGGAATACAAAAACACTTTCTTTATGGACTGCCTGGATGATGAAAAGACATAATATATATATATATATATATATATATATATATATAGAGAGAGAGAGAGAGAGAGAGAGAGAGAGAGAGTTAGATAGATTACTTAGGTAGATATCCATTACTGATTCCAAATTGCATGAGTAAAAATGGTAGTTAGTAATGTAATCCAGTACATTACATATTTTAGGTAATGTAATCAGATTACTTTTCACCTAACTCGTTTATCACATTGATTTAAATAGGATAATCTTGCATTATATTGACATAAAAATACAAAGAGTAATAAAATACATTACATTTGTTGTTATTAACAACTTGAAGTGCATTAAACCTTACATTATGTCAAGGTTTCCCAAACTGGAGTTTGTGAAAGATTTGCAGGGGGTTTGTGAGTTTAATGCAAAGCTAATAAGTAAAAAACAAAACAAAGTTAGATTAAAATAAATCATAAAAAAAACTAAAAAAATGAAATATTTTTGTTTACCTGCATGTCATGTGACCATAACCAATGTCAGAGAACAAATAAACATGCAAATGTTTTTAATGTTTACTAAAGAAATTTATTTTGCTCACCAAGCCTGCATTTATATGATACAAAATAAAAGTAGTAATATTTTGAAATATTGTGAAAACTTTTACTATTTAAAAAATCTGCTTTGTATTTGAATATATTTTAAAATGTAAATTATTCATGTGATCAAAGTTACATTTTCAGCATCATTTTAGCATTTTAATATATATATATATATATATATATAACGAAAAAAATGTTTTATTAAATTATTACATTTAATTGACAAAAATTAATATTATTTTTTTTAATAAAATACAAAATAAAAATAATAAAAATTGTATGTATGTCTATATTATTATTATTATTATTAAATATAAAATAAATATAATATTACTAATACCAATATATAATATTAGCAATAATAATAATAATAATAATAATACCAATTTTATGTATTTATATATATATATATATATATATATAATGTTTGTTTTAAAAATATTGATATATGCTATAAATTGTTCTTAACAACTGGACTAATTAAGTTGCATATCATTTGAAATGCAAGTTAATTAATCATTATGAGTTGACAGCCCTAATAAACACAATATATCACAACTGCACAAAGTTTTTGGGTAAATGAAAACTGAGTTAGTTAGTACAAATATATATGACAACATTTACCTCAAATAGAATACTAATAAAATATAAAATATTTATTTAAAATATCAATTATTTTATACTGTTGAAAAAAAATCATTCTGTTATATCAGATTAGGTGCTTCTTCAAGTTTTGTTTTGATTAAAGATGATCTAAAATCTTTGGCACTACTGAACATATGGCGACCTGATTTTGTGGCAGAATATGAGCACTTTTAAAGCGCTGATGTAAAATCCGTCCTTTGAAAGCGCCCACAATGCATCTCAACTCAACTGATTACAGTAACCATGAAACTGGAGCATAATCACTTCACATTTGTATGTAAACACTGACACAAGCAAAGAAATCGAGCGAGAGGAAACGTGAGTGGCGATGACAGAATCAAAACGAAAAGAGCGATGAAAACGAGAGATGACACACAGAGTGATACGTGAACAGAGAGGTGAAAGGTAGGGAAATAAATACAAGAAAAAAGAGAATGTCAACACACTCTCACACCCCCCTGTCACGAAAGGTTTCTCTACAAATGAGCAAGATCATCACATGAAGTGCGTGAGATCGAGCTGTGACTGGCTGCGTGGGTAAGCACCACAGTATCAAACCATCAAAGCCGTCTGTGTGTGTGTGAGGGCATATGGGGGGAATGGGGAAAAAGATTTTCGAGTGGTTTTGATTGTGGTTAGGGAGGGTCCCGAATGCCAAGAAAAGCACTACAATACCACTTTAAAACGCATAGGTAACCGCTCAAAGCGTACTAACAGAAACGGTGGCAAAGTGCAGACAGACAGATTAAGATCAACAAACATGAAAAAGAGCTATGCTAACAGCAATAAATGCTAATTTAAGAAGAGGAGAAACTAGGTTTGTGTAGTCAAACACAAACACTTGGGATCATGGGAAATCTTTTTACCAAAAACTGTGTGGGTTGTAAATGTTGTGGACTTTTTTCTGATCGCAGATTACGATGCAAGCGCACAGATTGTGACAGATAGCAGCTGAACTTGCAGACTACAGTGCATGTACATGTGTGTTTGTTTGTGACAGCCTCACCTCGGTCTTGAGTTCAGCGATCTGCTGTCTCAGTTGAGTTATATACTGTCTGGAGTCTGAGTGATTCAGCTGGCCTTGGATCAATCCCTCCTCTTTCTGTAGGCAATATATGCACACACACTTACACTTAATTATACTGATATGATGGCTGTTGTAATGTTTTATGAATGGCCTGTATTTCTCACCTGTATTTCTAGCTCGGCTATCTTTTGCCGGAGTTCAGCCATAGCTGCCATGCTGTCAGCTTCTCTGAGACGGACCGCCATCACCTCTTCTTTGCTCTAAAAGAAAGAGAGCAAGAAAGAAAGACATTTTTTTTCAAAATATTTATACAAAATTCTACATTCTAATTCATGCATTAATCTATAAGCGCTAATTCAGTTGTAGTCTATTTACTAGGAATGTACTGATATTACAATTCTGGCTAATACTGATAAGGCTGATAATACTGATAATTATTTGTCTATGTCTGGTGTGTGATAAAAGATAAATGGCAGATAAACATGTTACGCTATTTTGTCTAAATAAATAAAATATAAAGCAATAAAAACTAAGAGCAATCATTTTTTTTAATGCTGAAAATTAATTTAGACATGATACAGTCGAGGCAAAAATTATTCAGACACCAGATATAACTTTCACTATAGCTTATTTATGTAAGTGGGGATAGCAAAATAAAGTGAAACTGTGACATATTATACCCAAAGATTCTTCATACAGTGGACTACCAGTAAAATTGATCAAAATTTGGGACCAAAAATAAATCAAACACTTTCACCTGAAACAAGTGTTTTTTTCTTTTTACACCACAGAGTGAACAAAATTAAGAATTGCTTGGTAGTTGGTCAACAAAGTATTGACAATTGTGTAAACACTGTCATATTAACAGTTGTCTAAATTTTTAC
This sequence comes from Garra rufa, assembly GCF_049309525.1. Classification (NCBI taxonomy): domain Eukaryota; kingdom Metazoa; phylum Chordata; class Actinopteri; order Cypriniformes; family Cyprinidae; genus Garra; species Garra rufa. The sequence continues at coordinate 15,348,445 of NC_133366.1, forward strand.
CTTTATACCTTTCTATCAAAGTTATCTGACATTATCAAGATGAATTTGTTCTGACACAGTTTGACTCTGAGCTCTTGTCATATTTTATTGCCATTTTTTGTCACTAAACTATTGCATAACTGTGATAATGTGAGAAATGCTGAAGGTGTCTGAATAAATTTTGGTTTGACTGTAAAATACAATATGAAGAATGGATGGGATTTTCTTATTAAATTATTAATGGCTTTTAGAGATTAAAGACTGTAAAGATTACACAGATTTTTTTTTTTTTGCTAAAGTTTATTTTGTAGTAGAAAAAATTAAATGGTATTTTCTTGTAAAGCAAACTGTAAATGTATTCTTTTTTAATTTTCAACTTAAAAAAATATTTTTACAGTGTAAATGGGGTAAAAATAGAGGAAATGAAATATCAACCAATAACGCTACAAAATAATGTCTCATGTTAGTCAATAACCGACACTCCACTGATATATGACGCATCGCATTTACAGTTTATCTCATTGATTATTCAGTTATCTGTTCTTCCTGTTTTCTATGGCTGTGAATGCACTGCACCTTGCAGTCGGACTCGGACATCTTTCTCTTCATTTCGTTGAGCTGGCTTTGTAGTGTTTTGTTGTGAGAAAGAGCATTCTGCAGTCTCTCCTGCAAGCTGGCACTCTCTTGTTCATGTCTGACAACTAGTTTACAGTTGATCTGGTTCTATGGAAACACAGAGAAAAGTGTGAGGAGGTTGAGTGAATTTGTTTGGTCCCTGAACTCCAACAACAAACAACTTTACTTAGCAAACTTACTAATGCATCATGATTTTAGCATACAAGTTTTACATACAAATAAGTATGACTGCATGATATATATTCATATATACTGTTCATGTATACTGTTATGCTATATTGCTATTTGCACTGTTACATTACGAATTCCACATTTACCTCAAATTAAAACCATAAAAAATAAATCCGAAAAAAAAAAGAAAAACATTATAGTAACTATTTTATTTCAGCTAGTCCAAAAGGAAACATTTCTCAATTTTGTTAAGTACTAAAATAACTAAATATGAATAAATAAAAATGAATCATTACTATTTTAAAAACACTATATAAAATTATAATTTTACAACAGTTATGTTTCTGGTCAGTTTCTGGTCCTTGAATCGAATTGGCTGAGAGGAGTGTGATATTCTAGTTATCACTCTGCTTGTGGTATTTCTTACAGCGTGTGTCATGGTGGACACCCAAATCCACTATAATTTTATAAATACTGTTTTTGTGTCACAGAATGTAGTTTTGAGAGTTTTTAGGTGAGAATGTACTTGTTTAGGCTTCAAATATGCGATTTGTTAATAATAATGTCTGTTTAAAGATTTCATCTGCTCATCATTGTTTTCGGAGATGTGAGCTCCATGGCGTCAGCGGCCATTCAGTGCTCACAACCCGCCGAGAGCAGCTTAACTTCGGCCAGATATTCTGGAATTTGCTTTTGGCTCTGATATCTCTATAGTGGTTAAACATGAGATATAATTCGTTAATCTATTATTTGTTTGAGAGCAATTGTTTTGGCTGAGGGCAAAATCTTATCACATTATATTTCATGTACATTTAATGCTGTATATCAGAGCACTGCCTTTGTACTTTTGACCAATTGCCTAGCAATAAATAATATTTTCTATAAATAATAGTAGTATTTAATAGAACTGTTGTATGAACGCAATATCACACTAGTAGCCGTGCGATATGGCTGTATATCGGGTTGTATGATATTGCTCATATATATATATATATATATATATATATATATATATATATTAGGGCCGGGACTCGATTAAAAAATTTAATCTAATTAATTAGAGGCTTTGTAATTAATTAATCGAAATTAATCGCATTTTAATCGCATATAAATATTTGACCTGAGAACAGTGAAAAGTTTTTTTATATGGATTTTTAGTATACCATTGAATAATGACTGAATACATAAGCTTAAGCAACAAAATATTGTTTATTTTTGTTCAACCAAGTCCAACAGACCAGTGCAATATTGCCATTAATTGAAGCAATAGGCTCGATGTGCTACAGTGATATGCGAATTCCTTGTTGCATAGCTTGCACACAACCATGCTCTTATCGACGCTTCCATCCATTCGTTTTTTATAACAAAATTTCCCATCCACAGGGCCAACCAAAGCGGTCCCATCAGCTTTTTTGTCCATGTTCACTGTGGTTTGTTTTGCTGCGTTCCAATTCGCCTACTTATACTATGCCCTATAAGTATGTACTCTTTTTGTGAAGAAAAGTACATACTTTTGAGTATGTAGCAGAATAGTAGGCAAGCTTTGGGACGTACTACTTCGTCATAACTGCTTCTTTGATGGACGCTCTGTTGCTTAGTTACCTGAATCCTGTCACTGTTTAAACTGCCCTGTCAATCATCACAGTTAACATTATCTACATTTCGTTTAATTTAATTTCCTACCGTATTAGAGAGAAATGAAGAGACACGTTCTTTAACGAGTCTTTCATGCTGAGAACTCTGCTCTTGTGTTTGCTTAATTATGCATTTAAATGTTAATGACCAAACCTATCATTATAAATGTTGCTGCATATGGAATATAACACGGATAACATTTAAAAAATATTTTTTATCAGGTTACACACTGATTATTTATCACTCAAACTAGGGCTGGGCGATATGGCAAAAATGTAATCTCGATAATTTTTTCCCCATATTGAACGATAACGATATATATTTCGATATAAGCTGTTGATGTTGCCAGCTTTAAAATAGTATCCCAACAATGACTAAAGCCACAAAAATGAAAGGGTTCATTAAATTACATTTAAAGTATAGTTTATTAACAAAAACAGATTACAGATTTGGCCTTAAAAATTAAAACAACTTACTAAAATAAATTAAAAAAATAAAAGTTGTGACAGAGTATGGTAAATGAGAGTAAATGTACAAAATGTAAACAAAATTATTGTAAAAACATAATTTGTAACACAATTATTTATTTATTTATTATTATTATTATTAACACAATTGTTTATTTTCTCTATTATAGGTTGAGCTATTTAAATTAGAGGCAACCACTGCATTTTGAAACAATCTACAGTATAAATAACAAAAAATTACGACACAGTTCTTTCTTAATCGTATTAAGTGCAGACAATTCAGCCATAATCTAAGTAGGCTACTCTCTAAATATTCAAAGTGCAAATAGAGACGGATATTTCAAGCATGATACAGAGCTATAGACATACACAACCTATCATAGCCTACATACTAATAACAGCCTAGATATGTCATGTAGCCTAATTTGCGTGCATTGGGGGGATTAAAATTGCTTTTGAATGTGCGTGCGTTTTTTGCTTTCGGTTTCAGTTTTAACAATCGCGCCAAACTCTCAGCTGAGAGAATTTCAACATCTTTGGATAATAACTCGAAGTTAGCTTCACTTTCGTCGCTGCTTCCACTCTCTCTCTTTTTTTTTGTCGTCCTGGTGTTAAGTTTGCTTCGCAAAGTGCGGTAGGAAATGAACTTTGTACTTTGACGTGCACACGCACGCTGTACGCTGATTGGCTGTTGTCGCATATTTCTACTGTGTGATTGGCTCTTAGATTAATCCATATCGAGCAAAAAATGTCTAGAGCCTATCATCGTTATTAACATAAATTTTATCACGATTCGATATGATATCGTTTATCGGCCCAGCCCTAACTCAAACCCCTTTCTCTACCTGTCCATTGGTCGCGTATATCCTCCATGTTTGTAGTTTTTTAACAATTTTTATGCATGTTTGTAGTTCTAATCGAATCCTCGTTCACGGCGCAGTGTGTTGTGGGCAATATTAGCCGTTAGAGTGTGCATTGATCGTTAAGTAGTAGACCATCTGGGAATCTTTGGAATACTTTTTTTAAACATACTACGATTTGGGACATACAATACTCTTTAGGACGGACGCAGCTTGTCTGAACGCTAGTTGGTGCTCCAGTATAATCGGTCCGCCGAATCTCATCCAGTGAGAAACGTTCCGCGGTGCAAAACTAAGTGCGATTAAAATGCGTTAAAAAAATTTTACGCGTTATTTTTGTGTAATTAATTAATCTAAATTAACGCGTTAAAGTCCCGGCCCTAATATATATATATATATATATATATATATATATATATATATATACAGTCATGTGAAAAAGTTAGAACACCCTATTGAATTCCATGGTTTTCTGTATCAGGACATAATAAAACATTCTCTTTTCCTTGGAAGGTCATACATTTTGAAAAATAAACAACAACACATGAAATATTGCACTGCATCATTATTTATTTAACAAAAATAAAGCCAAAATGGAAAAGCCATGTGTGACAAAGTTAGAACACCCTTACTGGTGACGTAGGAATCTGGGACAAAAATTACATGACTGGAAGGCTTGGCAGAAAAAATCCTCTAATATCTAAAAAAACACAACAGCATGTTTATAGATTTGCAAAGATGCATCTGAACAAACTGTAAGACTTGTATACAGGGTATCTGCAGGATTTTTTAGCTCAAATGTAAGACTTTTTGAGTCATTTTTTAAGACCTGCACAAGTAAAATTTATATATAGCAGGGTAGGGCAATGTCTATGGTAACATGTTAAACTGTAAAATGATTTACAGTATGATTTACAGTTCAGATACTGGTTTTCACAAAAACAAAATATTGTGTAAAATTATGTCAAAAGTATTAATTATAATAAAAAAAATCAATCAATTATTATATTATTTAAATAACATATAAATATATTTTGTTATTTTTGTTATTTTGTTATACATTTACAACTCTGCATGTTTGCAGTGTAAAATCTTTGGTTGATTTTCACTTTGGTCAGAACAAAAACAGCAGACGGCCTTCGTGGAAATGCAAATTCATTCTCTGCCAGCAGGTGGTGCTTTCGGAACAGCAGAAATATTGCAGTTTTCGCGAAAACTGCAAATTTAAGACGTCTTGAAATCATAATTAATACTTTCTTGTACCATTTAAGACTTCTTATGGCCTTAAATTTGATACAACTACAATGTCCTTTGAACAGATGAGACCAAAGTTGAGATGTTTGGCCGTAATGCACAGTGCCATATTTGGCAAAAATCTAAAGAACATATCAGCATAAACACCTCATACCAAACGTCACACATGCTGGTAGAGGGCTGATGATTTTGGTCTTGTTTTGTAGCCACAGGACCTGGGCACTTCACAGTAATTAAGTCGACCATGAATTCCTCTATATACCAAAGTATTCAAGAGTCAAATATGAGGATGTCCATTCGACAGCTAAAGCTTGGGTCATGCAACAGGACAATGACCTCAAGCACACCAGCAAATCGACAACAGAACGGCTAAAAAGAAACGAATCAAGGTGTTGCAATAGCCCAGTTGCAAAAGTCCAGACCTCATTCTGACTGAAGTGCTGTGGTGAGAGCTGTGTGCCCACAAACCTCAATAAACTGGAGCAACACTATCAAGAAGAGTGGGCCAGAATTCCTCCAGAACGAAGTAAGAGACTAATAAAGTCCTACAGAAAATGATTACTTCAAGTTATTGCTGCTAAAAGTGCATATACAAGCAGTTGAATCATAGGGGGTCCTAACTTTGTCACACATAACTTTTCCATCTTTATTTTTGTTAAATAAATTATGACACAGTGGGATATGTCATGTGATGTTGTTCACCTGAGGTTTTATTTTCCAAATTTTAAGGCCTACCAAGGAATAGGTCATTTTTGATCATGTCCTGATACAGAAAAGCATGGAATTCAATAGGGTGTCCTAACATTTTCACATGACTGTGTATATACATAAATGATGATAGCTCTAACCTGGCTCTCCAGCTGCAGATTTTTAAGTTTGACCTCTTTGAGTTCAGCTTGACCCTGAGCCTCTCGCAGTCTCAGACTCATCAGTTTGTCCTGTAGCTCATTCATTGCATTCTTTTTAGGAGACTCTTTCCAGTGGCCTCCTCCGCTACGAGACATATGATGCTGTGACAGAAAATAAGATTTGCAAAGAATTAGATTTGTGGAACAGTAGAGGGTACAACAAAGTATCTTGCCACAGCAAGGAATTTCATCGATCCATTTTTTCCCTACAGAAATTCATTATTTTTTCTATGAATGCCAAAACAATTGGGTTAGGTAAGCTTGTAGAGAGATTCTGCACCTGCCAGCAGTGGTTGAGATCAGTAACGGCCTCTTGCATCTCCCTGAAGGAGCGCAGAGTCTCCTGCTCTCTCAGTTTCACCAGCTTCAGCTCCTCCTGCAGCTGAGCTACATTGATTTCATCAGGCAGAGAGTTGTTCCTCTACAACACACAGACAGTATTCAATTAAGCACTACACTTTAGTATCATATAGTAAAAGCTTTGATGGGAAATATAATTTGTATGTGCACAAGCTGTATTAGTCACCAATGAGTGATCTTATCATCACTGATGCAGAACTTAGATTTCATACACAACATTTTTATTGAAGAGTCAAAGACACACATGCACACACCTTCTCCAGATCAAGCACTTTGTCCTGCATTTCCTTCAGAGCACCAAGCAGTTCAGCCTCCTGTAGACGAGACTGTTCCAACTGGGTCTGCAGCCCATTCACAAACTCCTCTGTATACTGCAGACAGAAAGACACAATGGATTGAAACACTGAAGACTGCAGAGTAGGCTATAATGGCTGCTATTACATCACATTCACTTAAGGCTAAAAAGATTGTGACAAATATGAGGATTCTGCACACACTCACACTGGTTTCCATGCTGTATATGGATATTCATAAGCATAATGGTTTTAATACTGTCAAAACTGAATTTTCTATCCCCTTACCCTAACCCTACCCCTTACTGTTTCTGCTATTTTAGATTTTGAAACTTCATTTTGTATGATTTATAAGCTTGCTTCTTCATGGGGACCAAAAATGTCCCCGAAGGGTCAAAAATGACTGGTATTTCTAACCTTCTGGGGGTCACCATTTGGTCCCCATAATGTAGGGAATACCAGGTAGACACATTCACACTGGTTTCTTTTGTTTTATGGAGTCATTCCAGAGGCGTAATGTTTTTTATACTGTACAAACAGTATTTTCTATCCCTTTACCCTAAGCCTACCCCTCACACAAAACGTTCTGTTATTTTAGATCTTTAAAAAGCTTAATTTTGTATGATTTATGAGCTTGTTTTCTCATGAGGACCAAAAAATGTCCCCAAAAGGTCAAATTACTGGTATTACCATACTTGTGGGAGTCCCTATTTCGTCCCCATAATGTAGAGAATAGCAGGTAGACACACACACACACACACACATGTAAAATAAAGCTAAACTGTAGGCATTTCTTCAAAGAATACAGTGGTTTCTTGAAGTAATCCACAGTTTGATCACATTTGATCAAAAATACAGATAAAAACAGTAATATTTTAAAATGTTATTACAATATAAAACAGCAGTTTCTATTTTAATACACTTTAAAATACAATTTATGCCTGTGATGCAAAGCTGAATTTTCACCAGCCATTACTCCAGCCTTAAGTGTCACATGATCCTTCAAAAATCATTCTAATATGTTGGCAACAGTTGTGCTGCCAAATATTCTTTTGAAACCTGTGATAGTTTATTAAAAAGTTAAAAAAAGAACAGCATTTATTCCAAATATAAATTATCTATCACTTTTTAGCAATTTAACACCTTGCTGAATAAAAACATTCATTTCTTTAAAAAAAAAAGAAAGAATAAAACTTGAACGGCAGTGTATATATTTTAATATTTTGCCAAACATTTAAGTAAAAAGGCTAGCTATTAAGAGTTAATAGTTAGATTAATGAACATTATTACTTTGTGGAATATTGATACAGTAAAAGTTTGTCAGTTTATTGAGCATTGGTGTTATTTTAGTAATAAGACTGTTGCCACCATTATATTTAAAGTAATAAGCCCTTATCATGGTAAAATTACTGTAACTCAGTAGACCTCTAGACCCTTACGTTATAAAATAACAATTTCAGCCTCTTTTGCATTTCCAAATAATTTTCAGATTATGTATGAAAAACAACCAGTCATACCGTATATGCCTACTCATAGCAACAGATGTGCATCTGGAAATTTATTTAGTTAATTTTAGCATTATCTATCACTGAAGCAGCAGTGTTGATGTGACTGTGCTTTTGTTGTGTACTGCATATACTGTGGCCTACCAGAGGGGGCTGTGACCTGCCCTGGAGACTTGTGTGAAGACTAGTTCCCACGGACTTTTACTTCTGTTTTTCTTACCTCCCTCCATGCTTTCCAGTCACTTCATCATACCCGTATTACTCAGATGTTTCAATCACAGAGACATTCGCTCATTCAACCTTGGTGTACTTGAAAAGTGTTAGCAGAAGGGACTGGACTTTTAACTAAAAAACCAAAAGCTCTCCTTTCCAATTAGCAAAGCACAGCGGAAATTTCACAAGAGAACACAAGCACTGGCAGAGATCCAGACTCTACTTGTGACATTTTACCGAACACTTCATTTAAAATGAAATCTTATAGGTCAGTATGCACATATGTGTTTGTGTGCTTTAAAAGAGGATGTGAAATGTAGACCACAAATAACATTTCATATCAACCACAGCGAGACCCTCTGCTTCGGGTAATGAAACCAGATTCATCAGATTTAGGTCGAATGAGCAGAAATACTTGCCCTTATACATACTAAATCCCTGTCAGATCTAAATTTGAGCGTTTTTTAATTGTTTTATTTTACAGGAAATTATAAAAATAAAGAAATTAGCAACTCTTTAGAACTTTTATAAAAGAAGTGATGTATGAGTATTTCGATTTGTGTGTCTGAAATGCAGTCATATGTGCGCTGAGTGTGCGTGCACAGAAAACGATTATCAAAGTTCTCTTTTGCCTCTTCTTGTGGTTGAATGGTTTAAAATCACTTAAATGTTGAAATTGGCAAGACTTAGAAATCATTAGTTTATCAGTTTACGATGGTTAAACTAGGTTTAAGCCGTTTAACCCCTAGCTACAAGTAACACAAACGGTTGGCAGTTAGCTGCACATGGTACACTTGTTTTGTTGACATCAGCACCGCTAAAGGACAATGGACAATTCTGAGTGTAACACAGGAAAATACACATGACCAGAGAGCGTTGCTCTGAGTGTGAAACATGTCACACGGGGTCACACTCACACTCAACATGACACACACCACACCCCAACATTTTCTCACAAACGCCATTCACACCAAAATGAAAAAAAAAAAAGAAAAAAAAAAAGAGAATTTCAAAGATACTGATGCTTTAGCATCCATTCTTTTAACTTGTAAGGATGAAAGAATTTACATTCTAATGGTGGGTTCAAACAGTCAACTTGGTTCTACCAGTCATTTTCATAAATCTTACAAGAAAATAATCTCTGACCTGTCAGTGACCCAGTTCAGGGTAATTCTGCCATGTGAAAGCAGATCTTTTGACTCAGAACAGCCTGCAGCCATACATACAGCATAATGATGGTTTAAAAAATGAAAAAATGTTTATATGACATGTGACTTTGCTCAGTTTTGTGGTAAACTGCATGATCGCACACTGCGACTTCAAAAAAGAGAGAATCTTTCCTCATAATCAACTGCTTTATTACGTTTCAATTTAACAGTAGTAGGTACCTTCAAAGGGATGAAGTCAAACTGATTTTCAGATAGTTATAAACTTTTGTTGTTTTCAGTCAAGGGATGTGATTGTTGTGTCTGTTTCACACTGCACACATAAGCAGTGACAAAGCATAACTGGACGAATGGGCCTGCTTTGCAGTGCTTTCACACTGACAGTGTTTCAAAGCTTACACTACATTGATTATTTCACTGAATAACAGCCATAAATTATATATATGATTAGTGTAAACTTCACCCAGAAATGAACAATTTTGTCATTAATCCTGTTATCCTTGGGGTCAATTTGACCCCATTCAATGTTTAACGTATGTACATATATAATTGACTTTTTTTTTTTGCTTCAGATTGAATGACTTTTCCTAATTTAATGGGGAAAACTTGGTAAACATAAAAGTAACATGATATTATTTGTTCAATGTCCTGTACACATTTTGTCACATCGGTGTTCTTTGGGGTCAATTTGACCCCAGGTTCTTTTAGCTGTATAAAACATAAGAAATATAAAAAATTTACACACATTTGTTTTGGGTGATATTGAGGTCACTATAACATGCTATGATTTTATAATATGCACTATAATTTTATATGTTAAGTATAATAAAAATTAAATAAAAAACTAACACAACCATACCTGTAGTATTGCGAGAACCACTGTCAATTGAATTGCTCTCTCAATCGAAAATGGCCTCTACGCAAAGGTTTTCTGTCAGTGAGTTTTTTTCACAGGTGTTTGACAGTGAAAGTGAGGGTGTGTTTCAGAGTGTTGTTAAGTAGTCAACAAAGACATCAATTACCTGACACTAACCTTTTAGCAAAAAAATATCATATTCTAGAGGTTTTAAATTTGGGGTCAAATTGACCCCAATGGGAAAAAGGTGTTAGCGGATTTTAGGGTAACAGGAGGGTTAATAACTCATCCTCATTCTGTTCTAAACCTGTAAGACCTTCGTTCATCTTCAGAACACAAATTAAGATACTTTTGACGAAATCCGAGAGATTTCTGACCCTCAATAGAGAGCAAGGGTCCTTCCATGTTCAAAGCCCAGAAAGGTACCAAGAACATCTATGAATTAGACATGAGTGGTTCATCTGTAATTTCATAAAGCTACAAAAATACTTTTTGTGCACCAAAAAAACAAAACAAAAACAACTTTATTTAAAATTTAGATACCTTATTTAATCAAAAGTATCTTCATTTGTGTTCCGAAGATGAACGAAGGTCTTACAGATTTAGAACAGCATGAGGGTGAGTAATTAATGACAGAATTTTCATTTTTGGGTGAACTATTCTTTTAAATGATCTATATTCAATCAGATTTGCTGAACGGAAAGTGCTCTTTGAGTGTCTGTGGCACATGTTTCACATGCAGTGGCAGACATCTTTTTCAAACAATGGGTAAGCGGTTGACCTAAGTCATTTCATGTTGTTTCATAAATAAAAAGGTTTGCTTAGCATTTTAGCAATATTCCTGCTAGGTCAGCTTGTAGCTACACATCTGCTGTTACCTTGTGTTGCTGAAGTTCACGTATGGTGTCCTGTGCCTTCTCCAGACTCTCGCTGGCCGTGTAACACTGCTGCCGAACCACAGCCAGTTCGCGCTTAATAACATAGTTCTCCTCTGCCTCCTGGGCTCGAGTCACCTGACCCTGAAAGAAGAGAAATGGCGTAAGTTTTTTGTTGGGAGATTTGCATTTTAACTTGTGGTTAAGGGGAGATAAGTATGGCATTCCAATCAAAAAGTAATGAGAGGGGCTACATGCAATGATACATCTGCATCATAAAACCAAAGAAGAAATCTGACTAGAGAATCAAAAGAATCCCATTGAATTTTGATGAATTACATGAGAATGTCACCGGACCTAATACGGAGCCCTGATGCACACTTATGCTTCCGCATCCCACATGCAAGGCGTAACTGCCGGCAGAGAGTGTCAGGGTTAACTTTCATTTGGAGTACCTCTGAGATGTTGTTACAGCCATACAGACAAATGAGCTGTCAAGGCAGTGATGAGAAACAGAAAAACAAATAACCACATTTCATGCAACAGGCCCATTCTCAGAATTGTGTGGAGGAGGCAGCGCCGGGGCAGGAAAAAGAGCGGATTATAGGAGGTAGGTCGAAGAGAAGAAGCATATGATTGAGTAATAAGAGGAGGACAGGCAGGAGGGATTAGTGAGCAGCTGGCTTGACAGTACTGTACCTGAATCAACCTGTCTGCTAAAGCAGCACTCTCCTACAACACCACAAGAAAAGAGGAAGAAAAGGGGAAAGAAAGGGTACAGAGAGAAGAAAGAAAAGGTTGAAAATATAGACAAGAAAGAACAGGGGTAATAGGAGGGAAACAACAGATAAGCAAAAAAGGTGTTGAAAACCACAGACACACATGAAGAGAAGAAAAAGGGAACAATTTTAAAAGTTTGATAGTAAAAAGTCAAGTGGTGAAGGATTGTAAAAGTTGAGTGTAACACAATGAGTGTGTGTTTGGTGAAAATTGTGGGGGAAGTAATTTCAACAGAGGAAGGCAGAGAAAAAGAAAGGAGATGAGACTTTAAATATTTTACCATCAGGAAGGAGGCAATACAGCTGAGCCTTGCTCTAAGATTTGACATGACTCACATAATAAAGATATTTACACTGTTTATGCAAACACAACATAATCAGGGCTATTTTAGGTTCAGGCATAATGGTTAAAAGAAACCATCTCACTTTTTCCAGTGTCTCAATCCTCTGCTTCAGTAGTCTATTTTCTGTACGTAGTCTCTGTTAAAATGAAAGGGAAAGTATTTAAAATATATTTTTATTTCAAAAGCAAATGATTTAAAATAGAAAAAACAATGACATAACAATTTGATGAAAAAAATTACATTTCTTTTTATTATTTTATTTTTAAATATTTTTTAATTACCAAAAATGTTGAATACTTTAATAAGACTCAGTAAGTCAGTAAGACATTTATTTGATTTATTTGATCAAAAATACAGAAAAAAACAGTAATATTGCGAAATGTTGTTACTGTATAAAATAGTTGTTTCTATTTTAATACTTTCAAATATAATTTATTCCTGTGATGCAAAACTGAATTTTCATCAGCCATTAATCCAGTCTTAAGTGTATCATTCTGATATGCTGATTTATAATTAGAATGATCTATTTTGGCCAGTTTTGCTGCCAAAATGTTTTTTGGAACCTTTTTTTAGGATTCTTTGGTGAATAAAAAGTTAAAAAGAACAGCATTTGTTCAAAATATAAATCTTTTCTAACAATACATGTTTTTGCTATCACTTTTTAGCAATTTAACACATCCTTGCTAAATATTACTTTCTTAAAAAAAAAGAAGAATAAAGAACGAAAGAATAAAAAAAAATCACTGACCCCAAACTTTTGACTGATGGTGTATATTGTGAGAAAATATTTCTATTTTAAATAAATGCTGTTCTTTTTAACTTTTTATCCATCAAAGAATTCTGAAAAAAAAGTATCACAGGTTCCAAAAAAATATTAAGCAGCACAACTGTTTCCAACATTAATAATAAATCAGAATATTAGAATGATTTCTGAAGGATCATGTGACTGAATACTGTAGTAATGATGCTGAAAATTCAGCTTTGATCAGCTTTTGATTTTAATGTATATTAAAATAGGAAAACATTTTAATCATACAGAATATTACATTTTCTGTATCTTTTCAAAGGCAGTGTACATAATCCTTGACGAAGCTCAAGTGAAATATCATAGGATGAAAAAGTCAATTGTGTGTTTCAAACTAAATTTACATGTTAGGCATCAAACTAGCCAACCAAGAACCAAGTCTAGGTTTTAAACAATATATGTGACATTGTATCTTAACACACACACATACAAACCTTAATTTCAATCTGTTCCTCCATCTCTTTGTTCTTGATAGTGGTATATTCCTTTTCTAACCTGTGGATAAAAATACAACGACTGAATCTAGACAAGAACTAAACTCTCTTTTATTTATTGTGAATCTCGTTTTAATTTTTGCTCACAGATCATTTATTTACATTTCAAAACTCACTTTTTCATTCTCTTGGGATTGTATCTGACTTGATAAGCCCGTAAAATCAGCTTATCCGGGCAGCTATCAAACTGATGCGGAATCACCTTCTGAAAGTGCTGCGGTGAGATTATTAAACAAACATCAGTTTACATATTGCTGTTGTTTATGTTGTCGCATGTGTAAAACATTGATGATTTTCCCCTAACCTGTGACATTCCCTCCATGTCGAGCTGTATGAGGTCTGTCTGGTTGTACTGCAATATCGCTATTCCGACTCGGAATATGATCTCCAAACCCTGAGAAAACAACACAGTACTCATACAATCACAGACTAACAACACCAACAAATTCTCACACCCTAGTATCTTCTTGTCTCTAATAAGTTCTTATAACACCCTAGATGCATTCACACCTTTGTAAAAAACTGCATGCAACACATAGAGTACACGCAAATTCTGCACTTGATAATGCTTACAGTATTTTTCATAGGAGGGACTTTCCATTGACTTTAATCTTGTCATAGTATTGACTTTACTTTGACCTTTTTACAAACCTTAACATTTTATATTTTAATTATAGAATACTAAAATGTTTCTTTGTACGCTTAGTTTGATCAGGACACAAAAACACTTTTCATTTGAGTTTTTCAGATTTTGCTAACTTCCGTGAACAGTTAGCAGTCAAGTCTGTAACATGCATAGATGCACACAAAGTCTCTTGTGTCCATACCTCATACATAAAGATGTCAAAGATACGTGTAGCTATTGGCAGGGGCAGGAAGGTAAGGAAGAGTGTGAGAAACCAGGACGAGGCGTACATAGATGTATGAAAACTCTGAGAACGGAAATGAACGTTCAGCTCCGGCAACTGCTCCTGATCACAAAAACGAAAACATGATATCAGCCAAAAAAAAAAAAAAAAAAAAAAAAAAGTACAGTGAAAGACATCTCAATGGATTGCCTCTTGACTGTGTTTATGCACTATAAATCTGTTGCCTCCTTGTGGACAAACATGGCATTACTCCAGGCATCTTGGCATGCAGTATGAGATATATAACAAGAGAGAATCCACCTGTGTCTAATCATTGGAAAAATCACAACAATAAATAAGACTTGAATCATGTTTGCCTTTTAGGCCAATCATATATCAGTTATAACGTTACAAAAAATTTCAAATTACTTCTGTTCTTCAAAATGTTTTGCAGCTTACACAAAGGTACTAACTAAGCAGCACAACTGCTTTCACTGATAATATGAGAAATGTTTCTCGAGCAGCAAATCAGCATATTAGAATTATTTCTGAAGGATCATATGACACTGAAGACTGGAGCAAATCAAATCTGAAAATTCAGCTTTAATAAACTGTATTGACCCTGGACCACAAAACCAGTCATAAGTCGCATTTGTAGCAATAGCCAACAATACATTGTATGGGTCAAAATTATTGGTTGTTCTTTTATGCCAAAAATCTTTAGGATATAAAGTAAAGATTATGTTCAATGAAGATACTTTGTAAATTTCCTACCATAAATATATAAAAACGTAATTTTTGATTAGTAATATGCATTGCTAAGAACTTCATTTGGACAACTTTTTCTCATTTTTTTCCATCCTCAGATACCAGATTTTCAAATAGTTGCATCTCGGACAAAAATTGTCCTATCCTAAAAACAATACATCAATGGAAAGCTTATTTATTGACCCTTCTGACTGGTTTTGGGGTCCAGGGTCACATATTAAAGGGATAGTTCACCCAAAAATGAAAATGTGATGTTTATCTGCTTACCCCCAGGGCATCCAAGATGTAGGTGACTTTGTTTCTTCAGTAGAACACAAACAAAGATTTTTAACTCAAACCGGTGCAGTCTGTTAGTGATTTAATGGCAGTGAATGGGCACCAAACCTTTGAAAGTAAAAAAAAAAACATGCACAGATAAATCCAAATTACACCCAGCGGCTCGTGGCGATACATTGATATCCTAAGACACGAAACGATCGTTTTTTGCGAGAAACTGAACAGTATTTATATAATTTTTTACCTTTGATACACAGCAATGTCCACCTCAGCTCAGCATCCTCTGGCGTAGTATACGCAAACGCCGGAAGGGGAAATCGGCGAAACAGTCTCGGATGAGTTCGCACAAGCAAACGTAATCTTTTAGCTTTAAATCGGTTTGAACAATCAGAATAAGCAAGTAATTAACATCTTGAATAGCCGCTATACACCCAATCTCTGTGCACTGTGTAAACAATGAGTGTCGTAAACAAGCGACAGATCGCGCTCGGGACAGTTGTTGGACATGGCTGTATATCAAAGGTAAAAAAATGATATAAATACTGTTCAGTTTCTCGCAAAAAACAATCGTTTCGTGTCTTAGGACATCAGTGTATCGTCACAAGCCGCTGGGTGTAATTTGGATTTGTCTGTGCATGTTTTTCTTTACTTTTAAAGGTTTGGTGCCCATTCACTGCCATTAAACCACTAACAGACTGCAACGGTTTGAGTTAAAAATCTTTGTTTGTGTTCTACTGAAGAAACAAAGTCACCTACATCTTGGATGCCCTGGGGTTAAGCAGATAAACATCAAATTTTCATTTTTGGGTGAACTATCCCTTTAAATCCTATAGTTTCTATAAACTATTCATCCTTACCTGTAGCAAGTGTTCAAACTGGTAGATACACAAACCCAGTTCAGCCATGCTGGGTTTAAACAACTCTCTAAGCCTGTACTCCTGCATCAGTCTGACAAACACACAGAAAGCCTCCTCCTCTGGCATCTACAAACACACAATGAATGATGAATTTGGTTTATGCAAAGTCTGGCTCACAGACATTTCTTTTTACGTTACTTTAGTTTATAATGATAAGCAAAACGCAGAAGCGAACCTGCATAAGCAGCAATCCTACTATGAAGGCACTGCCCTGACAATAACCAACTTCACGATCAACCAGAGAATATGCCTGTGAGATCAAGAAACATACATGCAGGTTAAAGTTATAGTTAAACAATTGTTCAGACTGAAGACTGAAGAAATGGCTTCTGAAAATTCAGCTTTGCCATCACAAGAATAAATCACACTTTAAAATATATTAAAATTGAAAATAGTTGTTTTAAATTGTAAAAATATTTCACAGTATTACAGCTTTTCTTGTATTTTTCATGTTTTGTATTATTTCCTGGTCACCTCTGACTTTTATTGTACTGAAGCATTAGCCTCATTCTGCTAAATTTCTTCTTTATATCTACAGAAGGAATATGACAGTTTTCTATTTTTGGGGGGGTAACTAATTAATACATTTTTGTAATCCCTTTTTTTTTTGCCACTTTATTCGATCCACTCTCTTTCTTTCACCACCCCTTTCCATCTTTCTCACCTTCATGACATTAAACAGAACTTCCTGTCCCAGGCTGTCCTGGCCTTTAAAGAAGTCGTGTTCTGGATATGTGCGGGCAATATCTCTGCGTATGAGTTTTTCACATGGTGAGGACATCTTTAAGAGTTCAGAGTACTGATTCTTTACTGGCATGTCAGTGGCATTACATAATAACTGCCAAACGATTGCTCGGAAATGATGAGGAATGCCTTTCCTTATTAGCTCCTGCAGATAGAGAGAGGGTACAGCAGAAAATGAATGTACAAGTTTCAGATCCATTTTTGGAGTGTCTATATTGTGGGTTAACACATCGTCAAAAAATGGACCAATCAATCACCTTCAGAAGTTTGTCTTTCTTTCGTCTCCACTCGTCCCACTCATTGACAATCCGCCCCCACAGGATCCAAGTGTCTTCTTCTAGATGGGACAGGTTGGAAGATGCAGATGAGCTCGATACCAGAGAGGAGCCGCTATTCCTCCGAGATCCACTCATTGAGCGCATGGATTTGGAATCTGCTTCAAGCAACCTGAATGCAACACAATACACGGAGATCACAATAGTGTTGCTTAGTGGTTAAAGATCTAGGCTGCTACCCAAAAGGAAGTGGGTTCAAATTCTGCAATGGAGGTTAAACCTATACTATTGTTCAAAGGTTTAGGGTTTGTAAGATTGTTTTCAAAGAAGCTAATAGTTTTATTCAAGTAGGGCACATTAAATTAGTGACAGTGATTGTGAAGAAAGTAAAAGTGACAGTAAAGACATTTACGTATCAAATAAATGCTGTACTTTTAAATGTTCTATATTCATTACAAAATCCTGAAAAAAATGTAACAGTGTGAACAAAAAAATAAGCAACAGTTTTTAACAATAATTGTAATAAGAAATGTTTCTTGAGCACCAAATAATGATATTAGAATGATTTCTGAAGGATCATATGACACTAAAGTAGTAATGGCTGCTGAAAGTTTTGCCCTGGCTCTTTCAAGCTTTATAATGGCAGTGAATGGGTGTTGAGAATTTGAAGAGAAAAATGTGTGTCCACCCATCATGAAAAGTTCTCCACACGGCTCCAGGAGGTTAATAAGGGCCTACTGAAGTGAATCAAAGTAATGCATAGTGTAAGCTCCAGTGAGAATATGCTAGTCTCGCGAGAACCACGTTTTGTTTACAGCAAAGTAAAACCTCTTGGCTTATATCGAAATCCTCCGAAATCCATTTCTTTACAAATCCTCATTTTCTACTTTTAAAAAGTAGTAAAGTTTTAAATATGGATATTTTACTTACACAATCTCATCGTTTCAATTCAGCAGGCCTTTATTAACCCCCTGGAGTCTATGGAGTACGTTTTAATATAACTTCGATTGTATTCGTCTGAGAGAAGAAAGCCATAAGTCATATACACTGCCACTCAAAAGTTTGGTAAGATTTTTAATGCTTTTTAAAGGAGACTTTTCTGCTCATCAAGGCTGTGTTTATTTTGTTAAAAATACAGAAAAAAAACAACTGTAATATTATGAAATGTTAATACAATTTTAAATATTGGTTTTCTATTTTAATATACTTTAATATATAATTTATTCCTGTGTTGCAAAGTTGAATTTTCAGCATCATTACTCCAGTATTCAGTGTCACATGATCCTTCAGGAATTATTCTAATATGTTAATTTATTATCAGTATTGGAAACAGTTGTGCTGCTTAATATATATATATTTTTGGAACATGTGATGTGATGTATTATAAAAAGTGATAGTAAAGACTTATATTGTTAGAAAAGATTTTGAATAATTTTGAAATATTTTGAATAAATGCTGTTCTTTTTAGCTTTTTATTCATCAAAGAATACTGAAAAAAGTAAAACAGGTTCCAAAAAATATTAAGCAGCACAACTGTTTCCAACACTGATAGCAAAAGTAATAAATCAGTATGTTAGAATGATTTCTGGAGCATCATGTGACACTGAAGACTGAACGGCTGATGAAAATTCAGCTTTGCATCATAGAAAGTATATTAAAATAAAATAAATAACTGTTTTTTTGAATTGCAATAATATTTCATAATATTAGCTACTTTTTTCTTTTTTCTTTTCTTTTTTTTTATAAAATAAATGGAACTTTGATGAGCATAAGATACTTTTATGAAAAATATAAAAAATCTTACAGATCACAAATTTTTGAGCGGCAGTGTACATATAAAAGAACTATCCTTTAATAAGACTTAATAAGAGTTAAAAATCATTTAACACTTTTTTTCATTTTTTAAAGAAAACTGCTGTACTGTCACTTTGCTTGAAGTGATACGCTACAGTGATCTGTCACAGCCCATTCAAGACGGCCAAAACATTCATTGTTTTGACATTGTTTAAATTTTGTTATTAAATTAACATTAGATGAAGTTTTCTTATCTCAAAAGTAACAAAGCACAGAACTTACTGTGATTTACTGGATGAGATGTGCGCTACAAGTAATGTGCAGTGAAGTTTTGTTCACACATCAACTGAAAACAGCCAAGACTAAAAGAACAATTGTTGGGATTTAAGAATCAGTACCGTTCATTAAATTGAGAATCAAGAAAAATTGAGAAATCTAATAACCCAGCCCTAGTTGCAATGCTAAATAGTTTCAATGTCAAAAGGCCCACCTATGAGGCCAGCTCTAAGATATTCTGGCCCCTAGATATGGCTTAGGTTCCTCCTTTGAATGTAAGATTTTAGGGCCCTTTCTCTTCTCATCATAACATGCGATACGGTTCTAATCAGTCTGTCACTGTCTGTGCTTGTAATGATTTTAGCATCTTTCTCGGACAGTTTTAAATGCTTCCACACTGCCGACATGTTTGCTGCATTAGTGCGTGCCTCTATTTGATCGCGTCATGTCATAATGTTCGGTATAATTTATTTGGCCTTTTTGCTTATTCCGGTTGCTGAACATTTGGTGCATCCCTAATTGAAATGACTGAATTTCGCTTGCGAAATTTCATCAAGCAATGGTAACTGTGACCTTTAGTGGATGAGATACTGTATTTTTCTCTGTTTTATCATCTAGACGGCAACCATAAATGAATATGTAAGTCTGATCACTCCTAAAGTATGTCAAATGTCCACAGCACACACTCTGTGGGACACAAAGTTTGTTCAAATTCCTAGTCTAAGAATGAGTAATAGTAAGTGATGGTTGTCTTGGCAAAGACCACTAAACACAATACAAATACTTCCTTATACAAGCCTGTTGACTCCACCACCACTTGAATTCAAAATACTGTATTCCAGTCAGACTATATCGGCTGAATAATAGTACAATATAATATAAATAATGTTTTGTGAAATCGTAAGGAATCCTGGCGATCTGTCTGACAGAAGCACAGAGAATGTTTAAACAAATTTCTCAAGTGCAGCTGCGGTCCTCTTAAATGTTCCATTAAAGTTTTACATTCAGTTTGGTAACTGCTATTGTTATTGCCAGGTAACCACCACAACTGATTTATAGTGAAAGCTTGTTGCATATCAGCTGTTACAGGAAGAGAAGCTTAACTGCTATGAGTTTGCCACTCACAGGTCAAATGATAAACCACACACACGTAGCTTTTTGTCTCAAGCGTGCAAAGTGTTCCCTTTGTTGAGGCGATGCTACCTTTAGAGTGATCAAGTATCAAAGAGCAATATGCTATGTGCGTGTCTGCACATCACACGCACATAGCGTGTTGCGCTTTGATTCTCGCTTGACATTTGCTCTGCGCAGTTGCCCATTTGCTCACCCCTGATGTCATTTCAAATACTCACATGTTTCCAGACAGATTTGGAACAACTTTTTTCCATTATATGCAAATTGTGCTTTTTAAAAAGCATCCTGGCCACTACTTTCTAATATATTCAAAGTGAATGAGGACTGGATCTATTAAAAGTCTATATGCATTATATAAGTCATATGATAGCTTTGTGTGATAAATAAAAAATGTAGGTTGTCATTCTTCCTGTTCAGTAAGCTGTTAACCGCAGAGACCAGACCATTGAGTTAATAAGTTTACCCTAGAACTGGTTAAATCAGATTTGTGGACAAATAATACTAAAACAACTCAATTATTGAAATAAAATCAGTTTCCCAAGAACAATCCTGACATTGTTACTTCTCTCATGGTCATGCCAAGAAAAGCTACAGCAATTTCCAGGGAATAATGACAAAAAAAGTGGCAACAACTTTATGCTACAGTCAAACCAAAAATTATTCAGACATCAGATATAATTTTTTATATATTTTTTAGTAGGTGCAAGACACTGTAGTTCATTTATGTAAGTGAGGATAGAAAAATAATGTAAACTGTGACATATTATACCTAAAAATTCTTCATGCAGTGGACTACTAGAAAAACTAATAATTATTTGGGACCAAAAATTTGATTTGAGACTTTGACTTGACCCGGTTTTAATTCATACATTTTTATCAAAGTTATCTTACATCACAATGAATTTGTTCTGACACAGTTTAACTCTCGAGTTCCTGTCATATTTTATTACAATTTTCTAAACTACAGCAAATAAACTGTGATAATGTGAGAAATTTTAAAGGCGTCTGAATAAATTTTGGTTTGACTGTATATATCCAAGTGAACGGATTATCAATGAATAAAAAAAAGTAAAGCAAGGAATTCATTCTAACCATTGGTTGTTGGTTGGATGGAGGCAGATCTGAATGTGAGCTTGCCGTCAATTGTAAAAAACTGAATTTAAGTGGACTAAATTATTGCAGAAGTCCAGCATACGTCACCAGAGATGAGTCTGTTGTTTGACTGGAAGATTGCGATATGATATTTTGATTAAGAATTATGAGGTCAAAATTTTGTCATTTTGGTACTTGATATTCTGGTCCTCATTACTTTTCATTATCTGGAAAGCCTGGATATTCAAAAAAAAAAATGTAATTTTCAAAAAAAAAACGAGGGTGAGAAAAATTTACATGGTTTTTTACATGTTTTTCAATTTTTTGGTGAACTCCACACTCTTAAAAATAAAGGTGCTTTAAAAGGTTCTTCACAGCGATGCCAAGAAGAACCGTTTTTGGTTCCACAACGAACCATTCAGTTAAAGGTTCTTTAAAGAACCATCTCTTTCTTACCTTTTTATAATCTGAAGAACCTTCTTTCGCCACAAAGAACCTTTAGTCAAACAGAAAGGTTCTTCAGATGTTAAAGGTTCTTTATGAAACCATTTAAACAAAAAGGTTCTTCTATGGCATCGTGAAGTGTCGTTCTAAATCTGTATGACTTTTTTTCTTTTGTGTAATGTTAAAGGGATAGTTCACCCTAAAATGAAATTACTCACCCTCATGTCGTTCCAAACCCCTAAGACCTTAAAGGAACACTCCACTTTTTTTTGGAAATAATCTCATTCTCCAACTCCCCCTGAGTTAATAAATTGAGTTTTACCGTTTTGAAATCCATTCAGCCGTTCTCCGGTTATGGTGATATCACTTTAAGCATAGCTTAGCATAGATCATTGAATCCTATTAGACCAATAGCATCACGTTCAAAAATGACCAACAAGTTTCAATATTTGTCCTAATTAAAACTTGACTCTTCTGTAGTTATATCGTGTACTAATACCGGCGGATAATGTAAAGCTGCTATTTTCTAGGCCGATAAGATTAGGAACTACACTCCCAGTTGGAGAATGAGCCTATTTCCAAAAAAAGTGGAGTGTTCCTTTAATTTATCTTTGTAACACAAATTAAGATATTTTGATGAAATCCGAGAGCTTTCTGACCCTGCATATACAGCAACACAACTGACACGTTCAAGGCCCAAAACGTGGCAAGGACATTGTTAAACAGAAGAGAAGAAATTGTTGAATGAAGTAATTATTTTTGTTTTCTTTACACACAAAAAGTATTCTCGTAGCTTCATAACATTATGGTTGAACCACTGATGTTACATGGACTATTTTAACAATGTCCTTACTACCTTTTTGGGCCTTGAATGTTTCAGTTGTATTGCTGTCTATGCAGGGTCAGAAAACTCTTGAACTTCATCAAAAATATCTTGTTTTCTGAAGATGAACGAAGGTCTTATGAGTTTGGAACAACATGAGGGTGAGTAATTTATGACAGTATTTTTATTTTTTTGGTGAACTATCCCTTTAAAAAAGGTCTTTTGAAGAATGCTGGTAACTAAATAGTTTTGGTCATTGACTTCCACCGTATGGACAAAAAATATTGGCAAACTGTTTGCATGTACAGTATGTTGCACTTGTTTTACCTGTTCTGTTCCTCCAGTTTAGCCAAAAGCTCGAGCTCATCTGGACTGAGGTTCTCTGAGTCAGCCGGGGAGGCTGCCGGGGCGGAGAGCGCAGCATCATGGGAACTGGAATCCGGACTGAGCACTGGACTGCCAGCTAAAGGAGGGTCAGTCTCCAGTCCGGGAGGCGAGTTGAGGTCCTCCAGCTGAACGGAACCTGCCATCCCTCCCTCTCTCTCTGGGCTGCTGCTAGGGCTTGACATGACAGAGGAACCCAGGACAGGAAAAGTCAAGCAGTGACGTGGGGACGTGGAAGGATGCTACAGGGGTCTTGGCGCCGTGGACGTAGACAGGCCTCCTTAAAGACGTGTTTATCAGGACTGGGTTAATCTGTGGAAAGGAGGGTAATAAGTAATTGAAAAAAAGAATTGAGATTTCAAGTATGGCTGCTGTGATTAACTAATTAATCACTCAATGATTATGATGAGAGGGCTCTAGTATTGTGACGGCTGTCAAGCTGTTATTTCTGAGGGCAGCTATTTCGGTCTTGTCTTTCATATTCAGTCAATTTTATCATGAAAATTAAACTATAAATACCGTTTTGACCTGCTTTGATGAGGTGTGACATTAAAGAGTATTTGCCTCAGTTCAAGCAGCTGCTTGGAGCAAATGTAAACTAATCATCTTTTGCTCTTTACAACAACAGCGTGAAATAAACAACCACAGAAATCATGTTGAATGATACAGTACTTACTAAACTTATGGATCAACACTTGTGAACAACAAGTGTTACTTGAGTAAGCAAAATTAACATGTACCTTAAATAAAAGAGTCCATTTCTGATTATAATCAGTACTAGTCGCTGTTCTGCTGGATTTCTTTTGGACATTTGTCCTCATACAAATTTGACATCTGTATTAATAATAAATGAATTCTAGTAACTTTACTCTAGTAAAATGAATAAACCGTTGAAAATTAATGGCAGAAGTTACAGTTTACAAAGGATTAATGAACTAATCAGAAAATAATTGATAGATTTACCAAAAGGAAAATAATGTTTAGATTTAGGGATGCACCGAATGTTTGGCAACCAAAATGATCCGAAAATAGTAAAGTAGTACTGCGGTCTTCTTGTGGGTTTCTGCCAAAATAAAAGTCAACATTCATAAATGTTAGTATTGTAATTTTACTGTTGTTCTGTAAAATAAAATAAAAAGTAAGACAAAAATGATGATAACAATTATTAAAACAGCTCTATTATTACATTTATTATAACATTCTCTTTTGCTCAGCAAGGCTGCATTTATTTGTACATTTAAAAGCAAATGCATGATCCAAGAAGGGGGGGTCTTAAAAATGCCCAAAGAATATTATTTTACTATTTACTTATTCATTTTAAGTTAAATTGTGCTTTGCTAGTAGGCTATAATGTCTACTAGAATGTTGAAAATGTTCAGTGTTAAATGAATATTTTTAAATTGTTGTTTTGTAATAGATTTTTTTTTTTTTTTTTTTTTTAAGGCAAGACAAAACTGTAAAATGCACATTTTGGCTATTTAATTTATGCAATGGTGAAAAAAATTGTCAAAATACATGGGGGAGTTTTATCTATTTATTTTGTTTTTTAGTACTCCTTTATTTTATTTATTTATTTTTATTTTATTTTTTCGTTTATATGGGCAGATCTCGGGCTCTATTGTAAAAAGTTATAAATAAAAAAATGTTTAATAAATAAATAATAATAATTTAAAAAAAAATACATGGGGGAAAAAAAATCGAAAAACCGTGTTCGATAATCGGCCTTCGGCCAAGTGTTTAATTTTGTTAGGCTTCGGCTAAGAATTTTCATTTCGGTGCATCCCTACTTAGATTAATCAAAAAATCTGAAAAAATAAAAATAAAAATCATTATTAACAGCCCTAAAATTGCAGCCTTTGCAATCCGATAATCACAATAAGCCATATCACAGTTTAGGTTTCATTCTGATTAATTCCGACCTACTAAAATTGGCTCAAAACATCAAACATGTTTGAGTTCCTCTAACTGGTTGGATTCATAGTCTGATGCAATAAATAAATAAATACAATTAAATCTAAGCCTGTGCTAATCATACAACAGAAAATTCCTTGAGAAAATCTGTCAACTCCAGTTGCCTAAAATCTGCAGACTAGGTCTGAGTTTGGCAACTAGCACTGACACAACGTCCAGACTGTAAATCGGGGCAAAAGCTGTTGAGGGTATTCCAGTCTTAGATCAATGCCACCTCATACTCTCATAAATAGGGGATGACGAGCAAAGCAAGCTTGTGTGCAAAGCAAGCTGTTTGAATACAACCAAGACGAAAAATGACTGTACAGCATTTGTGAACTGTGTGTTTTGTACTGTTGCAACAACAAGCTGTCTATGCATCCTACAACAAACCACAGACACAAACGGAGCAGCTAAGCCACAACTAAAGCCATTAAAGAGAGAGAGAGGGAATGCTGCATTATATTTAGAGTATAGTATAATGGACGGATGACAGAGAAATACACAAACACTCACACGTTCATGGATAAATTACAGATAAATGTCGTTTAGAACAGAAATAAACCCTATTTCTGTAGTTTCACATAGTCAGACATCTACAGGTCTGGTCTAAACTGAAAGCTATTCTGGCCAAGAACCGCCAACTAGACAGGAAGAAACCACAGCTCATTTTGTTTTGACGTGCCATTTAGGGGCGGGGTTATGTGAAACCATAACAGACCATAACAGAATAACAGACTGACAGAGAAAAAATAAAACAATTCTGTGACAGTTACATAGAAACCACTGGAATAGCAGAAAATTAGTACACTCTCAGTCAAAAGTTTTTGAACAGTAAGATTTTTTATGTTTTTTAAAGAACTTCTCACCAAGCCTGCATTTATTTGATTCAAAGTACAGCAAAAACAGTAAAAACTTGAAATATTTTTACTATTTAAAATAGCTGCTTTCTATTTGAACATATTTTAAGATGTAATTTATTCCTGTGATTAAAGCTAAATTTTTAGTGTCATAACTCCAGTCTTCAGTGTCACATGAGCCTTCAGAAATCATTCTAATATGCTGATTTTCTGTTCAAGAATTTTTTTATCATTATTATTATCAATATTTAAAACAGTTAAAAAGTTAATTTCAGGATTCTTTGATGAATAGAAAGGTAAATAAAACCTTATGCAGCCATTATGAAAAAACCTATGATTCAAAAGCTTGGAGTCAGTATAAATTGTTTTGGGAGGTTTTAATTTTTATAGAAATTAATACTTTTATTTAACAAAGATGCTTTAAATTGATCAAAAGTAATGATAAAGACATTTATAATGTTACAAAAGATTTCTATTTCAGATAAAAGCTGTTCTTCTGAACTTTCTATTCATCAGAGAAACCTAAAAAAAGCATAATAATAATAGTAAATGTTTTTGAGCAGCAAATCAATTATTGTAATGTTTCGGAAGGATCATGTGACTGGAGTAATGATGCTAAAATTCAGCTTTGAAATCACAGGAATAAATTACATTTTAAAATATATTCAAATAGAAAACAGTTATTTTAAATATTAAAGATTTTTCAAATTTACTGTTTCTGTTGTACTTCGGATTATATAAACGAGACATATTAAAAAAAATCTTACTGTTCAAAAACTTTTGACTGGTAGTGTACATACTTAAAAATACTGTTCTTTTGACAGACCGATCTTATTGTGGATCTTGTTAACCTTTTAACAAGTGCCTAAAACTTTAAATTCACCACCATTCAAAAGTTTGGGGTTAGTAGCATTTTTTTTAATGTTTTTAACCTCTGTTATGCTCGGGAAGTCTGTATTTATTTAGTTAAAAACACAGTGAAACAGTAACATTGTGAAATAATATTATAATTTGAAATAAGTATATTTTAATATATTTTAAAATATATTTCTGGAAAGTCGAAGCAGATTTATCTGTACTACAGGTTTTTTTTTCAGTCTTCAGTGTCACTTCAGAAATCATTCTAATATGCTGATTTGCTGCTCAAGAAACATTTCTTATTATTAATGTAGAAAACAGTTGTGCTGCTTAATAGTTTTTGTGGAAACCGTGTTAGATTTTTCAGGATTTCAGTAAAGGACTGCATTTATTTGAAACAGAAATCTTTTGTAGCATTATGTCTTTAGTAGGGATGCACCGATACGTATCGGCCGATCACTTGCGCGTTTTGTCAGTAAAGCCGGTTCTGTAATCAGAGGTAAATGCCATCAGGTGCGTGATTTCACGTTGAGCCGTATATACTACACACAGCCGTTGTTCACTGACGAGCTGCGCACATTCACACTGATAATGAACATTGATTTGCGCAGCTCGTCGGTAAACAACGGCTGTGTGTAGTATATACGGCTCAACGTGAAATCACGCACCTGATGGCATTTACCGCTGATGTTGGGTTTACATGTTTTATGGGGACATTCCATAGGCGTAATGGTTTTTATACTGTACAAACCGTACTTTCTATCGCCCTACACCTACCCTACACCTAAACCTAGCCCTCACAGGAGATTGTGCACACTTTTACTTCCTCAAAAAAACTCATTGTGCATGATTTATAAGCCTGTTTCCTCATGGGGACCTGAGAAATGTCCCCACAAGGTCAAAATCTAATGGTATTCCCATCCTTGTGGGGACATTTGGTCCCCATAACGTGATGAATACCAGGTACACACACACACACACACACACACACACACACACACACACACACACACACACATATATTAAACTCATTCTTCCATGAGGGAGTGCGCAATAAAAACAGAAAGATAACCCACAGCTAAAAATAAAGTCCAAGATGAAACCTTTTTAAACAAAGTAAACACACACTGTGGACAACGGCAGCATTCATATCAGAGGAGAAGTCCAATCAAAAGAACCATTAACAAGCGCATGAATCCAGGCCCCCCTGACCAAGAAAACACACACACACTTAAACACAAACACACTCTCATCTCCGGTCAGTCGACGCAGTGCAGTCACAAACAAACACAACAGCAACATCCTGAACCTAGCAGTAATCTGTGAAAGGCAGCAGGATTGAGAGACATTCTGAAAATGACCTTTAATAAAACTGATTAAGCACGATCTTCATTCACATCAGAATAGTTTACTGCCATCATCATTCTTTTTTTTTTTTTTTTTTTTTTGTATTCAGCATTTGTTTCTCTGATTTGCATCTTTACTGTTGCATTTCCTTTTAGTGCCGGTAGTGGCGCAAAAATTGCACTCTTCACCCAAGAGAAAAATGCAGCGTCTGTGCAGCACAACCACAATGCAGCAAGCCACAACAATCTCCAAAATTCAAAGTCACTGCTATAAGAACCTCAGATTTCATGGTTTGCAAAACAGCATTAGAATATGACTAATTCACTGTCACTGTAACATTTTAAATCATCTCCAGTTTAGCCCTCGGCCCTTTAAAATGGATTTGAAGCATACATATTCACTCAGAAAGCTAAAAAAAATTGGACACTGGATATAGAAATAATATGAGATGAAAAGGCCTTATCATCTTGGTAATGGCATAGAAAAACTGAGTGTGCCTGTCTGTGTGTGTAGTCACTGAATACAATAACAGCACTGTGTTTGCTGCATCTGTCTCTTTCTTCTCCTGATGAGCAGCATAAGTGTGGTTATTGTAGCTCTTAGCACAGTGTCAATCACACACTCCCTTCCCCCACACGCATTCAAACCCAAACCTCCAAACCTCAATCTCGCTGTCTGTACAATCACCTACATTCTTCATTGATGACCTTTCACACCATGTGCAAAATACTCTTCCCCATTCCAGTGGCTGGTGAACATTTGCATTATTTTATATACACTACCATTTAAAGAATTTTATAATTTTATTTAAGTACGCAATACGCATTGCATTGATCAAAAATGTGTTTCAAATAAGAGCTATTCTTTTGAACCTTCTATTCATCAAAAAATCGTATTGTGGTTTCCACAAAAATATTAAGCAGCCAACATATGCGATGTTTCTTGAGCAGCAAATCAGCATTAGAAGGATCACGTGACACTGAAGACTAGAGTAATGATGTTGAAAATTCAGCTTTCATCTCAGGAATAAATTACATATTAAAATAAGCAAGTTAGAATATTTCACAATATTACTGTAATTTTGATCAATGCAGTTTTCAGGAGCATTGAATTTGTAATGTCAGTTTTTATTGCAAATGTCACAACATTTCAGATCTGATGTACTTGAAGGAATTGCTATAAATACACTCTGGAAAGACATTATTTCAAACTCTATACTGACACCTACTGGTGTGGATGAAGCAGAGTTATTTTAATTTAGTCTTGACTAAATTGGCATAGTTTTAGTTTTAATTTTATCATAAGATTTTAGTTGACTAAATCCACAGTAGATTTACTCGGCTAAAATCGAATGGGTTTAGTTATAGTGAAATGCATTTATTATTAAGCATTTTCTAAAAAAACCAAACTCATATACAGGTTTGATATTAGGGTTTTATCATGATAGACACAGATTTAACTGCTGTGACACACAACATGCCACTACATTAAAATGAAATAAAACCACCACTCATAAAGAAACAATGGAATACCAATGGTTATACAGGCTAATTTAATTCTTTGTAACAACTTGATTACCTCATGCTTCATTCTTTCAAGCTGAAATATATATTTATATAACTAATTTTAGATTCATCTTTATTAGGGCTACTAAAGTAAATTTCTGTCTTTCTTTTGTTGCTTGATTAACATCATTGCCACAAACAACAGCAACTGAATTAGGCTGCACGGATGCAATGTATTGATACATGTCTGATATTCTCCCAACTGTTTATGTTCACTTAAGATGTAACCAGCTGTGTTTATATGAATACTCATCATATAACAGACAATTCAACATCATTTTGTGTGTATTTCTCCATTCATGCCACGCGAAAGAGTACTCATGCATTGTGTGAGAAGCACTTTTGTTCATGCTTCGGTGTTTGCGCTCAGAAAATCGTACCGAATTAAGTTCTCTTTTGCGTCATCATATTTATCCATTTATCTGCTCCTCTCTTACTTTCAGATATTGACATTTTTTATCATTTTATGAGTTTTGCAGCAAAGTGTATGCTAGCTTATGACCCGCTAGATAGATACATGGTTCCCACACCTTGGTTAACTTTAAATTCAAGGACCTTTCAAGGACTTTCCAGGTCCATTCAAGGAGTTAATGTGGGGACACATTTCCAATGAGAGCAAGGTTACATTGTCTTACCTTGTAAGATACATTGTTACAGTATTCATGTGTCAAACACAACTATGTTTTGCACAAAACTGAAGAATATTCGGTACATCCTGTATTCTAAAATTATCTGATATTAACTTTTACATGGATTTTATTGAAAAGAGCTCAGAAGTTTTAAGATATATCCTATCCACGGGCTCTGCATCTAGCCAAATGATGGTCCTTTGGACCCCTGGCAAGACATTCATTTTAATCTTCTTTGGTGAGTCAAATATCTTAAAACTTGCATTTTCCAGGCATCACGTTTCACCGGTTTCAGCCTATTTTTGCAATGTTTCACGGTGTGTCTGTGAAATGTTGAGGCACCATCGTAGTAGTTTCGTGTGGAGGGAATATTCAGGGCTCGAAATTGCGACTGTTTTGGTCGCATATGCTCCCAAAATTTAATCTACGCGACCTAAAATTATATTTGGAAGCATTTGTGCGAGTGCGAGAAATTGTTGTGGAGCGACTTACTTTAATTTCTTTACAAAAACAGAAGTCATTGCATTTGGAAACAAAGATGAAGTTCATAAGGTAAATGCGTACCTTGATGCTAGGGGTCAAAAAACAAAAAATCAAGTCAAGAATCTGGGTGTGATTCTGGAGTCAGACCTCAGTTTCAGTAGCCATGTCAAAGCAGTAACTAAATCAGCATACTATCATCTCAAAAACATTGCAAGAATTAGATGTTTTGTTTCCTGTCAAGACTTGGAGAAACTTGTTCATGCCTTTATCACCAGCAGGGTGGACTATTGCAATGGTCTCCTCACCGGCCTTCCCAAGAAGACCATTAGACAGCTGCAGCTCATACAGAACGCTGCTGCCAGGATTCTGACTAGAACCAAAAAATCAGAGCATATCACACCAGTCCTCAGGTCCTTACACTGGTTTCCAGTTATGTTTAGGATAGATTTTAAAGTACTTTTACTTGTTTATAAAGCACTCAATGGCCTAGGACCTACATACATTGCAGATATGCTCACTGAATATAAACCTAACAGACAACTCAGATCACTAGGATCGAGTCAGTTAGTAGTATCAAGGGTTCACACAAAACAGTTGGAACCAGCTTCCAGAAGAGATCAGATGTGCTAATACATTAGCCACATTTAAATCCAGACTCAAAACTCATCTGTTCAGTTGTGAATTTATTGAATGAGCACTGTGCTACGTCCGAACAGACTGCATTATTTTATGTATAATCATTTTTTTAAATCATCTTAAATGCTCTTAAATTCTCTGTTTTTATTGTTGTGATTATTATTTTAAATTTTTATGATTTTTATGCTATTATGATTTTAATTCCTTTTATGTACAGCACTTTGAATTGCCATTGTGTATGAAATGTGCTATATAAATAAACTTGCCTTGCCTTGCCTGGCCTTACAAAACTTTCGCTAGCCTAACTACTGCACAGACAGCTGTGAGCTGATGCAGTGGCAGGTTCGCCGTTCTCTCTTTTGATTGTGGACAATTTAAAAGGTCTCCACAATCTGCTTTTGAAGAAATCTACAGCGTCTACAGCGTACATTCTGTCAGATACAATTCTGCCGCCTCCGTCTCAATGTACTGTACAACTCGGCATACATTCACATCAAATGATAACTCAGCAGCAGAGTTCCACTCACGCAGGGGAGTAATTTCCACTCGTGACACACTTTTGAAAATCCCGTTGGTGTCCTCCCACTTTCAAATGGTTTTGTTAAAGTAATCTCTTGTATTGTAGAATGCACGCTCCGCACCGTCGAGAGTTTTGTGGGATCGTTAAAACGAAACCAAAAGTAAAACGCGCACGCGCATTCAAAAGCAATTTTAATACCCCACGTTTAGAGAGCGACTCCTCAATGCGTGCAAATTCGGCTACATAAAATATCGAAGCTGTTATTAGTATGTGGGCTTTAATAAGTTGTATAGGGTCTCTGTATCTGAAAAATTCGGTAATTTGCACTTTGAATATTGAAAGAGTAGCTCACTTTGATCATGCCTGCATTTATTGTCTACACGACTAAGAAAGAAGTGTCGTTTATTTTTGTTGTTTATAGCCTACTGTAGATTGTTTAAAAATGCAGTGGTTGCCTCTAATTTAAATGGCTGTACCTATAATAGAGAAAACAAACATCTTGTTCATGTACTCATATTTTCATTCATTCTTGTTCCTTTGCTTAAGATGTAAAATAAATATACAAAAAAGGCTTTCAGAATTAGCCCATTTGCTTGTAAAACATCTGCAATCAGAATCGACCATGAAGAATCAAGATCGGCGCATTACTAAAAAGAAATTAGGTGCTCCTGAAAATTTTTTGGTGCTCCTAACTTTTTGAAGTTGGGAGCACCAGTGCTACCAAGTAAAAAAGTTAATTTCGAGCCCTGATATTATGGAATTTTTTCCAAAAAAAAAACCTTAATAACACAAAATAAATTCAAGCGCTTTCCAGGACCTGTAGCTATGTATATTTATTTTCATAAACTTTCAAGGGCCTTGAAATTTTTTTCAGATTCACAACATTTTTTTCAAGGATTTCAAGGACCCAATTTACTATGCTACAGTGTACGCATCTAACCACCTAAACACGCAGAAGATTCGTTCTGAATGAATCTCTGCCCAAATCATCCCTCCATAAATATTTTTCTCGTTTTTATTCGTTGGCGAAAATGTAATAGATTTTCGTCACAGTTTTTGCCATTCAAAACAAGTTTTATTTAGTTAACTCGTTTTCATCAGTGAAAATGTCGAAAATTGCCAAAGCAGAAATCATGTCACCTATGATTGAATTTACTGTGCAAAAATACAAGATAACTGAGTATATTCAGCAGATCATGTGAGGCTTTGGCTTTCTTTAATGAGATGAGTTCACCCAAAAATAAAAATTCTGTCATTAATTACTCACCCTCATGTCATTCCAAACTTGTAAAACCATCACTCAACTTCAGAACACAACTTTTGATGAAATGCGAGAGCTTTCTGACCCTGCAGAGAACTTTTTCAGACCTAGAAAGTAAGGATGTTGTTCAAATAGTCCATGTGACATCAGTGGTTTAACCGTAATTTTACAAAGCTACGAGAATACTTTTTGTGCCCAAAGAAAAAAAATGTTGGGTTTACATGTTTTATGGGGACATTCCATAGGCGTAATGGTTTTTATACTGTACAAACCGTACTTTCTATCGCCCTACACCTACCCTACACCTAAACCTAGCCCTCACAGGAGATTGTGCACACTTTTTCTTACTCAAAAAAACTCATTGTGAATGACTTATAAGCCTGTTTCCTCATGGGGACCTGAGAAATGTCCCCACAAGGTCAAAATCTACTGGTATTCCTATCCTTGTGGGGACATTTGGTCCCCACAACGTGATGAATACCAGGTGCACACACACACACACACACACACACACACACACACACACACACACACACACACACAAACACACCTAAATACACAAACACACACATACAGCTCTAAACAAAGACATCTTAGAGCAAATCGCGTCATGCATCATAGGCGTGGACAACTTGTTCTGTATGACTCAAACATCACACAATAGCTTTGGCTTCATAATGAATCTCCTCTGCCCTGTGTGACATTCCACGCTCATTGAGCTCGTAGAGACGCACAAGAACACACCCTCTTCACCATAACTGCCCTTCACAAAGACAACTAATGACTCACTCTCAGACTTGACTGAAGAGCTGACATGGTAATTTTGGGTGGACAATCAAGTATCTTAAATATGACTATCAATATGACCAGTTAATCTAGGCATAAAATGATCGATCACTGGAATACCTGGAGGAAGAATTGCATTACATTTCTGTTCTATTGTTGCACAAATCTTTCATTGCGTTATGTGGTTTGGGCAACCAAGGAGGGACAATATTGCATAAACATAACTAATGGCTTACCAAGTAAGGCTAAAAAGATCATGAGGGCTAGCTTGGCTCACCAGTCCACAAAATGAGAAAACATATGCAGCCAGTAAAGATAATGACCTTACAACAGCAATTACTTAACCACGGCCACCGCTTTTCAAGGGCGGGTAGTCTACTTGTCGCAAGTTATCTAAAATGCTAAAAATGCAGTTTACTATCTTTTAGAACAGAAACCACAAGCTTTTTAATCAGATTGTTGTACTGAAACACTGAAACCCAGTTTCAGTAACATTAAAATTGTACTGTCAGGTTTTACTAAAGATGTGCAGTGAAGAATTAATGCTGGAAAGGCGTGGACACTGACCTTATTAAAAATGCACTTGTGGGAGTTTCCCTTTCAGACGCAAAATTAATTTGAGGAGAGTATTCAAATGAATCATGCAATGCATTTTACTAACATTTGTGCTTGTCAAATTACTGCCATTTGCGCCATTATTTAATGCCCCAAAAAGCATGTATTAAACTAGTTTGCGCTTGAAATGGCTGCAATTATTGCTGCTAGGAGGAGGCACCACACAGAATGAAGAGCATGTGGTAGAAGGGACAGGATTTTTTCAACATGTATTAATTTATTTGGAATGCCAGAACACATTATTTGAACATATTGTTTGCCAAACCATGTTTTTTTTTATTTTCCTCAGGAAATAAAAGATGACTTGGAACCCTCAACTAATGGCGCTTTTCCACTGCACAGTACCAGCTCGCCTCGGCTCGACTCGACTCGGCTCGACTCGGCTCTGTTTGGTTTTCCACTGTGTAAAAGTTGTACCTGTACCTCCACAATAGTACCTGGTTGTCATAGCGACGCTGCAGGAAACTGCCGTGACGTAATCTTCTACGCGACACACACCCGCTGTCTGCACCTCCTCGTTTGACCACGGCGTATTCTTCCGAGTTGCCATAATATGTAATGGATTGGATATGTCACGCAATCTCTGGCCAAACTTTTTAAAAATGGCGGGGTTATTCTGGATACTATTGCTGGCGCGTGCAATGATGACGAAGTGAATAGTGACGATTCTCTCTGACCAATCAGCAGTCTGCTGTGTTTTCACGTCACATTTTAGTATCGCCTTAGCTCGCCTCAGCTCGCTTGGAACCTCGCCGGAGGTGGTACGAAAAAAAGTACCTGGAAGCCGGTACAGGTACAACTTTTACACAGTGGAAAACCAAACAGAGCCGAGCCGAGTCGAGCCGAGGCGAGCTGGTACTGTGTAGTGGAAAAGCACCATAAGAGTCACTAGGAGGACTATCAAAACCTCTAGCAAACCTTAACTTTTTTGGCCTCCGTCTTTTTTTTTTAACGTACTGTGGCTTCATTTCTTCATTCTTTATTTGCGACTATGCTGATTTGCGATGCGCTTGGTATATTACGTTGGTCAAAATTTCCTCGCACTAATTTGCCCTGTTAAGTAAAACTGGCCCTAAATATAAAGGTGGAGGACCAAAGGGCACTGTAAAAATGATTTTTCAAAGTTGTATTGTTGGAGATTATTGAAGCATGTTTAACAAGAAAAGACCATTTCAATCTTTCAAAACTTTATGCCCAGTTTAATGTGCTACCTGTCGATTCTTTGTACTCAACTGAAATTTACAAGCAATTTCTGAGTGAAAACTGTTTCTACACCAATGTTTTTCAATGTACTGTGGCTTCTTTATTTCTTCGTTCTTCATTTGTGACTATGCTAATTTGTGCTGCACTTGGTATATTACATTGGATGATATGTAGAGACGTTGCATCTGTGTTTTTTAATTTGCACATTATTTGTAAATCACCGGTAGAAATTTGTCCTCCTATCGGCGCTGTTTTGGAATTGTGCTCTCGCACTAATTTGCCGTTTAGTAAAACTGGCCCTAAATATAAAGGTGGAAGACCAATTTTACAGAAGAGCACAGTAAAATGATTTTTTTAAGTTGTATTATTTGAGATTATTGAAGTATGTTTTACAAGAAAATACAATTTCAGTCTTACCATTAAGTCTTACCATTAAGTTCAATTTAATGTGCTACTTGCCGATTCTTTGTAGCCGAAATTTACAAGCAATTTCAGAGTGAAAACTGTGTTTACACCAATTTTTTTTGGTTGGACTGTTGACATTGCATGAAGAAAAAAGTATAAAAGTGTAAAAAATGAGTTTAACTGTCAATTACAGGGGTCATCAATCAAATTATCCTTGATATTTTGAGATAATAGCTTGAAGGGTTAGTTCACCCAAAGATGAAAATTCTGTCATTAATTACTCATCCTCATGTTGTTCCAAACCTGTAAGACCTTTGTTCATCCTTAAGACACAAATTAAGATATTTTTGATGAAATCCAAAAGCTTTCTGACCCTGCATAGACAGCAATGTAATTACCATGTTCAAGAGACAGAAAGGTAGTAAGAACATCAATAAAATAGTCCATGTGACATTAGAGTACAACCATAATTATATGAAGCTACAAGAATACTTTTTGTGAAAACAAAAAAAGAAAACAAAAATAATGACTTTAAATAATGGACTATTATTTAAACCACAGGAATTATTTACACCACAGGAACCTGATGAGTTCTCTACAATTGGACATTGGTACAAACTGCTGGTTTCGTCTGGCCAGAGGAGAACTGGTTCCCCGACTGAGCCTGGTTTCTCCCAAGGTTTTTTTCTCCATTTCTGTCACCTGTGGAGTTTTGGTTCCTTGCCGCTGTCGCCTCTGGCTTGCTTAGTTGGGGACATTTTCCAGCGATATCGTATACTATTTGAACTAAACTGACGATGATATCACTGAATTCATTGATGAACTGCCTTTAACTGAAAATTGATTATCTTCAATAATGCGTTACTTACACACTATTGTTCTGTTTAAATACTGTGCAGTTGCTTTGACACAATCTGTATTGTTACAAGCGCTATATAAATAAAGGTGACTTGACTTGACTTGACTATTTTAAATCGATGTCCTTCTGGCCCTTGAACATGTCAGTTGTGTTGCTGTCTAGGCAGGGTCAGAAGGCTCTTGTTTTTCATAAAAAATATATTAATTTGTGTTCCAAAGATGAAGTTCTTACAGGTTTAAAATTACATGAGGGTTAATAATAATGACAGAATTTTGTACCACAGAAAATACTATAATGTCCTGAGCTACGGGCAGGTTTGTGCTGATCTTTTTTGGGAGAATAAAACATGCAAAATAAAATCTACCACAACAAAGAAGACAACCACAATCATAAAAGGTAAAAACAAAACCCATTAGGCTATGAAAATAAAATGAGGTTAATAAACAATTTAGAGGGCAGAAAAAGAATAAGACATCTGCTGTGAACTAAGAGCAGCTGCAGTGAATTTAAATTAGTATGACTAAGAAAAACCCAACAAACGGCAGCAGCCGAGCAGAGACTCAGATGGAAACAGGAAAACGTAACTACAGGCCCGTTATGACGGTCATGGCCGAGGAGCCCCAGCTGCTCTGAAGCAAAGAAATAATCTCTGTCGGACACACACGAAATGTTCGAAAACACATGCAGGGCTAGCCCAGCCTTCACATTCATGTGCTGTTTGAAATGATGACGTGGAGATAGCCAGCAGCTATAATCCAAGAGAAAGTGAGACAATGCCAGAAGACTTGAACACAGATATAGAAAGGAAAAGAGAGATACAGCCAGTAAAAGAGGTTGCAGAGGGCGGATAATGCCTTTCTCTCTGGCTCTCTAGGGCATGTGAACTACATAACGGCTTGTTTGTCCTGATGAAAACACAACAGCAACCCTATCACTTTAACATTCACAGTTCACATGACCAATCTGCCACTCCCATAAATCACGTTTGTTCTGACGCTATTTCAAAGAAAGTAAGACTAAAGTGTTGTTACAACATAAAATCATCCACTGTTTATTTATATGAATGCAAAGTAATCCAAATAGTTTTAAGTTACACAGAGGAATATGTTAACATTTCAACATGTTTTAAATGGTGCAGAACCCCATGGAGTACACTCCTAAAAATAAAGGTTCCAAAAGGGTGTTTTTGCAGTGATGTCATAGAAGAACCACTTGTGACACTGGATCACAAAACCAGTCATAAGTAGCATGGGTATATTTGTAGCAATAGCCAAAAATGCATTGTTTGGGTCGAAATGATCTATTTTTCTTTGATGCCAGAAAGTAAATATCATGTTCCATGAATATATTTTGTAAATTTTTACCATTAATATATCAAAACTTATTTAAAATTTTGATTAATATACATTACAAGTACTTCATTTGGACAACTTTAAAGGCGACTTTTTCAATATTTCGATTTTTTGCAACCCCAGATTCCAGATTTTCAAATAGTTGTATCTCGGCCTATTCTAACAAACCGTACATCAATAGAAAAAGCTTATTTACTCAGCTTTCAGATGATGTAAAAATCTCAACTTCAGAAAATTGACCCTTATGGTTTTGTGGTCCAGGGTCACATTTTTGGTTCTCCAAAGAACCTTTCAGTGAACAGTTCCTAAACAAACCATTTTGATGAACATTTTAAAAATCTAAAGAACCTTTTTCGAATATAAAGAACCTTTTCTGCATTTGAAAGGTTCTATGGATGTTCAAGGTTCTTCATAGAAGAATCATTATTTTTAAGAGTGTATGCGATTGGAAATCTGCCGCATTTACTCATGGGCACCAAATTCTGGAAAATTGTGTAGCAATCACTCAAGCTGCTGGTCGCCAAAAGAGAAAGGCACTTTTTGCCAGAAAATGATGCAGTACAACTACCAGACCATGCTAACCAGTCAATACTTAAACCTGGAGAGATCATATCCACTTCCAGGTAATCTCTCGTCATTTTCTTGACTGTACCATCTCCACAATAGCCTGACTCTTAAGCAATTGTTAAAATGTCACCTGGATTACCACATATTATGGACAAAGAGCAAAGCTTTACCTAACAGACATAATTAGATATAGCCAGATTGTCACCCAAAATACTCCTAATTGTGTCTGTCATCTTTCGTAAAAATGCTTGAGATGGCCAAACTAAAGAAGGCAGGATTTACTGTTTACAGAAGCCACGCATGAATACCAATGTGAGGTTTCAGTTCTAAAAGTGAATGTGAGGTAACAAGCATTTAAACATTTAATCTGACAATTGTTTTAGGATAGAAAAAACTGACAAATTTTACAGTTTTGAACTGAAAATATATGCTGTTGTTTACATGACTTGTGTAACTCATGACTGAATGTGATGAGATTAGAAACATTAAAGGAGAAGTTCACTTCCAGTAGGGCTGGGCGGTATGACCAAAATTTCATTTCACGGTATGAGAAATTTTATTTCACGGTAACGATATCTTTCACGGTAGTTATTCCAGAAAATGTACAAAAGGGCTTAGCCAACATTACTTTTTTCCCGGTACTTTAGCCTACTTTGTGAAATAATGAAAACATTTATTTCAGTGAAAAAATAAGTCCAAAACTCTCTATTTTAACATTTTGAACAATAGGGCTCTATAATCTTTTGCTTTTTTTTTTTTTTTTAGAAATTCTTATGTGTTTTAATTTTTCTGATAATCAAATGAAAGCATAAACATTTATTTATTTTTAATCAAATGAAAAATAAACCCTTTTAATTTTTGGCAAACAAACAGAGGTTTACTGTTAAAATCAATACATGGAAGAAAAATTATATTCAGTTTAAAACGTTTAAATAATAATTGTAGTATTTTTTCTACAATTAAGTGGTTAATCTTGTTGTAATATATATATTTTTATCATATATATTGTTTTATGTCAATTATTTAAATAGGAATATATAAACACCTACATTATACTGTACAAAAGTAATACAAGACTAATATTGTTTTTTCATGTTAAACCGTACTTTTATTTTGACAGGTTGCCGTGAAGTTTCTGTGTGTACAGTATGACATGATGCTAGTTTTCTCAAATTAAACTGTAAAAGTGACACTCACAGCAGTTTTGGAGATTGAGTATCTGTTCATGTGAGATGCAAACGCCAAAAATTAGCGTGAGCGTCACGCGTGCTTCAGTATGCGTGTAGTAAAAACCGCGTCTCCGCCATTCATACACACAGAGGCAAACGGAACATGCAGGATTCATATTAAAATGGTCTTTTTGCATTTCAGTTTTCACAGACACTAGTCCATATCGCGATTTGAATTAAGTGACAGACCAACTTTTGATTTATTAATCCAAAAATCGACGAATTACATGGCATTCCTCGCTATAGTAAATTCAGTTTTTATGAATGAGTCCGCGATCCAGTCCGTGTTTTCGTGGAGGAGACATTGTAAACACGCGACCATGTAGAGACAGAAATAAAATGCCTTCATGTAAATAAGATAAATAGCATAAGGCAATTTAGTTTGTTTAATAAAAGAACAATGTATAGACCTGTTCTGTAGGAAAGATAACCTTAAATGACTTCTATTGTGATCTGGCACTATATCGAAAATAAAATGAACTTGCCGTTCAAGGGGGGCGGGCCTCCCCCCTAAGATAATGGTAGGGGAACACTGCTACTCCTGCTCATTTTCTTTTGAGCCCTCCTCGTCTGTTCGTTTCTCCTTTTCCATGTTTTTACAACCTCCCAGCGTATCCTTCAGTCTTGCATTCAACAGTTTGACCAGTCTCACGCGTGCTGCACGTGAGTTGGCCACGCCCACTTATTTACATTTCGCGGTATACACGGAATAAAAAATTATTTTACGGTACACATTTCATTCCGCGGTAATGATATATACCGTCATACCGCCCAGCCCTAACTTCCAGAATAAAAATTTCCTGTTAATTTACTCACCCCCATGTCATCCAAGATGTTCACGTCTTTCTTTCTTCAGTCGCAAAGAAATTGTGTTTATTGAGGAAAACATTCCAGGAATTTTCTCCATATAATGGACTTCAATGGTGGCCAATGGGTTGAACGTCCAAATTGCAGTTTCAATGCAGCTTTAAAGGGCTCTACACGATCCCAGCCAAGAAATAAAGGTCTTATTTAGCAAAACAATCTGTTTTTTTTTTAATTAAAATTTATATACTTTTTAACCACAAATACTCGTCTTGCACTAGCTCTGCAATGCGCATGTTATTCACGCATTGCTTAATCACATTGGAAAAGTCACGTGTGGTTAGTATCTCATTTTCTCCTCCATCTTCAAAATCGTCAGAAATCGTTGTTTTACCATTTTTGTAAAGGGCTTTTTTTTTTTTTTTGAACGTTCGCTTTGTAAACACTAGGTAAGTACTTCCGGCATGAGGTCCAGCTAGTGCAAAATGAGCATTTGTGGTTATACAGTTTATAAATTTGTACTGTTCTTAGAAAATTACCTATTGTTTCGCTAGATAAGACCCCGGGACTGTGTAGAACCCTAGCTGCATTGAAACTTCAATTTGGACCTTCAACCCGTTGGCCACAATAGAAGTTACCACTATATGAAGAAAAATCCTGGAATGTTTTCCTCAAAAACCCTAATTTCTTTTCGACTAAAGAAAGAAAGACATGAACATCTTGGATGACATGGGGTGAGTAAATGATCAGGAAGTGAACTGCTATTTCAACAGAGCCCTTTTTGGTATATTAGGCCCAATAATGATGAAGTCACTATTACCTCATCAGGCCTGGCTGATGTTACAGTGTTTAAGACGTTTTGCTCACACTGACCTTGGTAATGTCTGGAATTGGTTATGACATCACATTCCAATACAAAGGGATACATGAAAGTGTTAAAGGGATAGTCCATCCAAAAATAAAAATGCCGTCATTAGTTACTCTCCCTCAAG
This sequence comes from Garra rufa, assembly GCF_049309525.1. NCBI lineage: Eukaryota > Metazoa > Chordata > Actinopteri > Cypriniformes > Cyprinidae > Garra > Garra rufa. The sequence continues at coordinate 15,390,741 of NC_133366.1, forward strand.
TCGTTCCAAAACTGTATGACTTTCTTTTTTTTGTGGAACATAAAAGATGATATTTTGAAGAATTTTGGCAACCAAACGGTTTCAGTTCCTTTTTGACATCCACTGCATTCCACATAATTGAAGTCAATAGGAACTGTTTGGCTACCAATATTCTTCAATATATATTCCACAGAAGTCATACAGGTTTGAAAATGACATAAGAGTACGTAAATGAAGACAGGATTATAATATTTGAGTGAACTGTCCCTTTAAGCAATAAAGCTCCCAATGAACACCAGCCATTTCAAAGAATAATCACCATATCCACTTCTTTCAGACAAAAGCAAATAAATACAACGTCAGCATATGATACCACACACCTTTTTTCTTAGCTGGTAGCACAACCACAGTCTATTCATTAAATACAGAGTCAAACAAACTCTCCTCCCAACCAAAACATGTAATCAGACTGCCCTTAATCATTAGTAAGCGCGGAAAAGAGCCACATAATTAATCTCTTTAACTCACGACAAACCAAAATGAAACAGCTCACCAAAACATATTTTCCTTTGGTTGCTCCAATATGTCAACAATATGACAAATGACAAAAAGGGAAAATGTCCACAACAGCCATGACAGTCTGATGCATGTTTAAGCTTTAATATCGCGATATAGAAGCCAAAACAGGCCATTCAGGTCTTTCAAGAAGCTAGAAGACCAAAAAGGCCTAAATTAGTAACAGCCGTTGTTTCAACGTGTATGATGCATTCTCGACTCTTATAGGCTACTACAATAAAGCCTGTAGTCTGGACTCAGCAAACCCTCATGCAAATGCACCACCAGGGGGATGCCTTACTATATTCTTACTCTAGGTGTTATGAATCCGTTATTAATAAGCTATTATATTTGATTTCGCGGAGGGGAATTTAGTGATATGGTTGTTTTGATTGTACAGCGTTGTGACATTCCATGCAAAAGCCTTTGCAATAGAAAGGCTACGTTGAATTTAAAGCACAGTAGTATTTAAACGCACTTTATATTATGGTGCCTAAAAATAGGTCATAATCACATCTGTTTCCGTGTAAAATAATAATGGTGTGGATGGTGATTTTTTTTCCCATGGCAACTAGCAGATGGGCAGGCAGGCAAATCACCGTCGCTGGTCCAGAGAGATGGGAGCATGAGTGCGATGCGCTGGAATTTCCCCGCTTTGTCCTAGACTGCCTCTCTGTCACATCATCCTGATTAACATTGTAAAATAAATGTTGTACGCAAATGGATGGGTACACACATAATAGACCAGCGACCACACACTGTCAGTGATGGAAAATGCATAGAGCAATGCCCACCTGAATTTCGGTCTCATTACTCAAGCTGCTCCAGCGATCTTGCCATATTAAAGATGGTCGGTCACAAAACCGGCGGATATCGGCAATCCTCTTTTTGTACGAAGCCGCTGGACCACTACGGTAGGTCGGGAAATGAATACGGAACCATATTGGGTATATTGTATGTGGATGCTCATTTAGAGGAAAATATGAGTCGTCAGGGCGAGCTTCCTCAAGGAGAGCTGCGGTCGACGCCTACAAGAGAAAACCCCGCCCAGGTCCCGCCCACTTGACCGTAATTTAATAAAAATGCTGGTGTGAATAATCATAAACTCTCTTATTACAGTAAATGCACGTTTGAAACCAGTTTATAATTAGCATCGGGTTTCCGATTATATGACGGGCTCGTTAAAAATGAATCATAGTGCAATGTTCTAACGTCAGCAGATCTCATGTGACTGACAGATGTTCGACCAATAGGAGAATAGACTAGAGAAATAGCCATGATTGACAGCTCATTCCACCAATCCTTTATTTAGCTTAACCTCGGCCACAGTGGGTAGCGGGCAGGTGATGTTGCGGTGTTGATTGGAGTAACTGTTAATAAAATTTTGAAGATGGACCACATTATCCTTTACTTAAATATATCTACTATAATATTTATAAATAATAGAACGGACAAAAAATAAGAATCTATAT
>NC_133366.1:15393246-15526459 GCF_049309525.1 Garra rufa
ATATATATATATATATATATATATATATATATTATATATATATAAACACTACCAGTCGTTTTTGGACAGTAAGATTTTAATGTTGTTAAAAATAGTCTCTTCTGCTTACCAAACCTGCATTTATTTGATCCAAAGCAAAACAGTACAATTTGAAATCAATATAATATGCTGATTTGCTGTTCAAGAAACATTCTTATCATTATTATTAATATCAATATTTAAAACAGTTAAGTGCATTTTTTTTTAATTCTTTGATCAATAGAAAGTTCCACAGAATAGCATTTATTGTAACATTAAACACTATACCATTTAAAAGCTTGGAGTCAATATAACTTTTATTTTATTTTATTTATTTATTTTTTATTTTTTGGAAAGAAATTATAGAAATTAATGTTTTTACTATTTATTTAATTATACTTTTATTTAATTTTTTTTTATTTAGCAAGGACGCTTTAAATTGAGTAATGAAAGTAATGATAAAGACATTTATAATGTTACAAAAGGTTTTTATTTCAGATAAATGCTGTTCTTTTGAACTTTCTATTCATCAAAGAGACCTAATAATGAATGTTTTTGAGCAGCAAATCAGAATATTAGAATCATTTCTGAAGAATCATGTGACTAAAGTAATGATGCTAAAAATTCAGCTTTGAAATCACAAGAATAAAATACATTTATAAAATATATACAAATAGAAAACAGTTATTTTAAATACTAAAAAAATTATAAAATTTTACTGTTTTTGCTGTACTTTGGTTCAAATAAATGCAGGCTTGGTGAGCAGAGGAGACTAGAGAAAAGACGAGAAAAAACATTAAAAATCTTTTTCAATAACTTTTGACTGGTAGGCTAGTGTATATATATTCTTTTACGTCAGCCTGTTTGTTTTCTGTGCTGTTTATTAATACTGAGTATTACATGGCTTGGTATTTACAAATGCTGATAATCAAACCAATAAAGCTTTCTTGACTCTGGAATTTATTGTTGAACATAGTTTTTTATTATTAATGAATAATGAATTAATGAAACAAAAAAAATATTTTAATATGGTTTTCGATTTTAGATTGCACATTTATCACTGTAGGCCTAAAATCAGAATGCATATAGTGACATCGTGTGGACACTTTAAAGTATAAAGGCTGACGACTGGCTTTTGAACCCGCCCACAACATTGACGCGAATTAAAGTTACCCAATCGCAAGCCTGCGCTGCCTCTCACCCATTATTGACGTTGTATACAACCAATGGGAGAGCTCGGTTTTTATTTCCGGGGAGCGCTATAAACTTAAGGCCTAACCACACGATTCACGAGTGCCGACGTTCAGAACCAACATCGAAAGGTAATTTGTTTTGTTTATACCTGTATTAGCTTTCAATTGTTAAATACAGTGTAGTCAATGGTACTCACTCCCGGATTTAACTCCATTTCAGAAGTCATTTTAGTAAGAAATCTTAGTTTTTAAAAGAACAGTTGTAGACACCTCGCGTTTCTCTAGCAGTGTACGTTAGCCTGAAAGGCGCAAAGCCTAAACGCGAAAATGAAACCGCTTTGCGTCCAACAGCGTTGCATTTCATTCATCACATGTATCACAAGACCCCATAGTCATATATTTTAACTTTGGATGATTTTGGGGAAAATGCGCTTTGAGTCGCTCGTTTAGATCAGAAGATCGGTTACGATGGGATAGCGAATGGCGGCTCTATTGTCTGCACGCTGAGCGGTAGTCAATTCATTACATTGGAGCTGGTTTTACATGTAAAGCAACTTGTATTATGTAATTTAAGCTTTTTGCCTCTAACTACCTTCACAATATAAGTACATGTGACGAACAGAGAGCAATGTAATTCAAGGGATAATTTGAAATAATGCCGCATAATTTCCATTCATTAGTTTAGGCTGTTTCGAAACAGTGAGTAGCATTCTTGTTAGTCATTCTATATTACCTACTATATGTTATAGTAGGTGATGTTTATATATTAATCTGTATCTTCTGTTATTTACATCATTACGTTTCCCTTTGCCACCAAAAGTTACCATGGCCGAAAATGATGTTGATAATGAGCTGTTGGACTACGAGGAAGACGAGGAGCCGCAGCCCGCCGCGGACAGTGTTGTCCCAGCCGGCAAAAAGGAGGTGAAGGGCTCCTATGTCTCCATTCACAGCTCCGGCTTCCGCGATTTCCTCTTGAAGCCAGAGCTGCTTCGCGCCATCGTTGACTGTGGTTTTGAGCATCCTTCTGAGGGTAAGTACATATGTTACACTTATTAGTACGCTGCTGTGTAAAAGCTATTTAGTAATAGTATGTTTATTTAAAATAGCTTTGAGAGTATGAATTGCCACCATATTCAATTACATCAGAACATCTAAGTAGATGGTTGGTACCCATGTTCTTTTAAATTTCAATCAGTGCAAACAAAAGTATTTTGATCTACATACAGAATCACAGAGTAAGTAAAATGTAGTGTAACTATTTTTTTCCATCTTTCCTCAGTCCAGCATGAGTGCATTCCACAAGCCATCCTAGGTATGGACATCTTGTGCCAGGCAAAGTCTGGTATGGGAAAAACCGCAGTGTTTGTGCTTGCCACACTCCAACAGATCGAGCCAGTGGATGGGCAGGTGTGTTTAACTTCCAATTTGTATAGGCTAACATAATTGTCAAGGAGTTTTGGGGCACACTAATGCTCAAATGTTTTGAAGTACTTGCATTAATTTACATGCAAGTACAGTATGATTACAGGTAGTAATCTGTGAGCCATGCTGGCAAAATGAGCATTTAAAAAAAAAAAAAAAAAAAAAAGTTTATTTTGTCATTCTCCATTAAGATGCCTTCAAAGTGATGTGACTTACTGGAATCAGGCAAAAATTGATTGAGCTACAGCCGTTTGTAGGTGATCAAGTTTTCAGAAAAATCAAGTTAAAGTTTTCTGAAGATTCTGTCTTTTCTTTTAAGGTCTGATTAACATTGAGACCTACTGTAATGCATAGATCTAATACAGTGTTACACAACAGATTTTTCCCCATCCATTAACTAAAGTTCATGTAAGACATAACGGATTATGTTTGTGTGAATCTTGCCAAGACACATTTTGCAATGTACTTTATAGGGATGCACCGATACGAATTGGCCGATCATGCTTGCGCGTTTTGTCAGTAAAGCCGGTTCTGTAATCAGCGGTAAATGCCATCAGGTGCGTGATTTCACGTTGAGCCGTATATACTACACACAGCCGTTGTTTACCGACGAGCTGCCCAAATCAATGTTCATTATCAGTGTGAATGTGCGCAGCTCGTCAGTGAACAACGGCTGTGTGTAGTATATACGGCTCAACGTGAAATCACGCACCTGATAGCATTTATCGCTGATTACAGAACCGGCTTTACTGACAAAACGCGCAAGTGATCGGCCGATACGGATCGGTGCATCCCTAGTACTTTATAGGAAGATTTCATGCTCTAGGAGATGTGTGTCTTATGCACGCGCTTTGTAAATGTCAGTCAGCGTGATTGTTCTGTTTTCATCAGCATGGGTTTGAAAATCATGTTTTACTAGTTTGAACGCATGTCTTTGAGAATGCGATATGAATATTAACAAAGCTGGAATGCTGTGTTTTGCAACACTAGACCTACAGCTTGTGGTGAGAAGCAGCAGCAGTTACCCAGAAGTGAGCAGAGGAAAAAGTACTCCTCTCAGAAAATGTACAAATAAAGATCTTTTTAGATGTTTAATTACTGTTTGGAGCATTGGGATCGCTTGAAGAGGGCTTAATGAACTAATTTTTGTGAAAACCTCAAATTCAACCAAAACTGACTTTTTTTTTTTTTTTTTTTTTTTTACTACTTTTGCCTGAAGCTCAAAATAGACTGTGTGGATTCAGACTCATTTTGCTAGCACGGGTCACATTGTAAAAGATTATTACAAATTAAGAGAATCATTTTCTGTTTTAAATTGTAATTTATTTCTCTGATGGCAAAGCTGGATTTTCAGCAGCCATTTCTTGAGTCTTCAGTGTTATGTGATCCTTCCAGAAAACATTCTGTTAGGCTGATAGTGCTATAGTTGTCAATTATGGTTAATTATTAAATATGGCGTACAGATTTTAGTTATGCAAACAGTTTTTGCTGCTGAATAACTTTTTCAGGATTGTTACCTAATGTCTCTGCTGAATGAAAGTGTTCATTTTTTTTTCTTGCCCCCAAACTTTTAAACTCTTGATTGTATCATTGTTTCCACAACAATTAAGCATCAATAACTGTCAACATTGATGATAAGAAATGTTTGCGCACCAGATCAGCATATTGGAATAATTTCTGAAGGTTCATGTGACACTGAAGACTTGAGTAATGATGCTGAAAATTCAGCTTTGCCACCACAGGAATAAGTCTCATTTAAAAAAAAAAATATTAAATTGGATAAGAGTTGTTTTAAATGCAGGCTTTATAAGCATACAATTTTTTTTTTTTAAAGTCTCTAATTCTTTTAAACTTTTTAGGCTATTCTAACATTGTTTCAAACTTATTATTTATTGAAATTTATATAAAACCCAAATTATCCTTTTGCAGACTGCTACTATGGATAAAGACTAGTATGAGCTCTTGTGGTTGTTATGAATGGGAAGTCAACACTAATTGCCACCCATTTTGTTGTTCATTTCTCTGCAGGTTTCTGTGTTGGTCATGTGCCATACACGTGAACTGGCCTTCCAGATCAGTAAAGAGTACGAGCGCTTTTCCAAGTACATGTCCAATGTCAAGTGTGCTGTCTTCTTTGGTGGCTTGTCCATAAAGAAGGATGAGGATGTGTTGAAGAAGAGCTGCCCTCACATTGTTGTGGGAACACCAGGGAGAATCCTGGCCCTTATTCGCAACAAGACCTTGAACCTCAAAAATGTCAAACACTTTGTTTTGGATGAATGTGACAAGATGCTGGAACAGCTTGGTGGGTTTCATTCTGTCAGGTTTGGGCTGGTTTATGGAGCTGGATGTTTTCCCCTTTACCAAAGGTCTAATTGCCTGTGATTGCACATTAGATATGAGACGGGACGTCCAGGATATCTTCAGACTGACCCCTCATGAGAAGCAGTGTATGATGTTCAGTGCCACGTTAAGCAAAGAGATCAGACCGGTCTGTCGCAAGTTCATGCAAGATGTGAGTCATCCTTTCTGCCCTCCTGATTTTTATTTACACTTTTGATTAAGGTTGTACAGTTTTATCAATGGATGTACCCACTTCCCTCAAAAACTGTTAATTGTGTTTCCTCTTTCAGCCGATGGAGGTGTTTGTTGATGACGAGACTAAGCTTACCCTGCATGGTCTTCAGCAGTACTACGTCAAACTGAAGGACAGCGAAAAGAACCGCAAACTGTTTGACCTGCTTGACGTTCTTGAGTTCAACCAGGTGACTGTTGTTTTATCACATTTGTATAGTCATCAACCTTGAATGTAACCACTTGTCAACTCAACGGTTTGTTTGGATGATTTATAGGTGGTGATATTTGTCAAGTCGGTTCCGCGATGCGTAGCTCTGTCTCAGTTGCTGGTTGAACAGAATTTCCCTGCCATTGCGATCCACAGGGGAATGGCTCAGGAAGAAAGGTGAGACATTGTTTATCTCACTATCTTGAGATGGTTTGGTAAGAAATACAAACGCTGAAATAATTTCTCATTCTTTCTCACACAGATTGTCCCGGTATCAACAGTTTAAAGATTTTCAACGGCGGATCTTGGTGGCTACTAATCTGTTTGGCCGTGGGATGGATATTGAGCGTGTTAATATTGTTTTCAACTATGACATGCCTGAAGATTCAGACACGTACCTACACAGGGTATTTATGCGTAATGTGTTGTGGCAATTATGTGATCCTGGACGACAAAGCTAGTCTTAAGTAGCACAGGTATTTTTGTAGCAATAGCCAAAAGTACATTGTATGGGTCAAAATGATCAATTTTTCTTTCATGCCAAAAATCATTAGGATATTAAGTATAGATCATGTTCCATTAAGATATTTTCTAATTTTCCTACCGTAAATATATCAAGACTTAATTTTTGCTTAGTAATATGCATTGCTAAGAACTTCATTTAGATAACTTTTTAAAGGTGTTTTTTTTTTTTCTCAATATTTATTTTGCACCCTCAGATTCCAGATTTCAAATAGTTGTATCTCGACCAAACATTGTCCTATCCTATTGGCTAAACCATACATCAATGGAAGTCTTGTTTAGTTGGCTTTCATTTTATGTATAAATCTGAATTTCAAAAATTTGACCATTATGACTGGTTTTGTGGTCCATGGTCACATCAAACTGTGAAATGTAGTAATAACTGCCCAACCCCAAGATTCAAACTAGGCCTGGGGTTGGAAAAATGTATGTCAAAATTCTTAAACTGTTATCCTTGTTTCTTTCAGGTTGCTCGCGCTGGTAGGTTTGGCACAAAAGGATTGGCCGTCACCTTTGTATCAGATGAGACAGATGCAAAGACCCTGAATGATGTGCAGGACCGATTTGAAGTCAACGTCGCTGAGTTGCCTGAGGAAATCGACATCTCCACCTACAGTAAGAAATTTATCAGCACAAAAAATGTGCATTTAAATTCTATGTTGAGTTGAAGATGAGATGCTGATACAGATGCCAATCCAGCAGTGGCGGCTACTGGTCTGTCAAATAGGGGAAGCTCATTTTCGGTCTACATCATAAAATTGTCTATTTATTTAAAAGTAAATTCTGTCCTACGTTCCTTTTCAAGAAAATGGTCTGTGACCCTGTCGTACCAACTAGGCGTCTTTTCCAGTGACTTTTCGTGTGCAGTTTCATATGAATGAATGATCTAAAAAATATATTAAACTCTGTAAAAGTGAAACAAGGAATGTGGTGTATAATTGTGTGAAATGTATGATGAAAATCAAGCAATTTCGCCAAGCAAATATACAGAAATAGGTTGCAGCAGTTTTTATTTCGACTGAACTTGAGAAATCCACGATGGGACTGAGCGGCCGCAGAGAGCGCAAACGAATAGCTTCAGCGATTCCTTATAGGACAAAATCGCTGTCAGTCAAAAGGAGATGCAATCTTTCGACAGACCCTCCAATCATCACGCAGAAGCTCAGCGTCCAGGCCAGCCCACTCCTCATTCACCCCCAGAGACGCTGAGCGTCCGTGGGCGGGACATAATCGCAGCGTTTATCCAATGACCGTCTAGTTTCAAAGCACTGAAAAAAAACGTTCAAAGCAGCCCCATTGAAGTCAATGGACGCTGGGCTTCAATGGGGAAATGCACTGTGACGCTACGGGAATGTATGAGAAGAAAATCAAGTCAGCCGACCTGCTATATCTAACTGATTCTGAACGAATTCGTCTTTGAGATGAACGTTTTCTAACGCATTTTTAGTCAATAAAATGTTAATACAATAGTACGTAATTTGACCATTAATTTTGTGACATTATAGGGGAAGCTGAGCTTCCCTTGCAGTCTTAAAGAAATCGCCACTGCAATCCAGTAGTTTAGATTTATGCTTTATTAACATGTAAACCACACATTGCTTCATTAGAAGTAAAAATAGACTCAAATATTTTATATACACATCAAAGCAGTAATTCCAGTAAAAATCTTAAATCTAAAAGTGAATGGTAGTGTAAACTTAACTGCTACATATGCTGTAAGGCTATTACTGTCAGTCTTAATAAATTCAAGACTGTACTACATAATTATAATAATAATGAAACTCCAGTCATCCTCCAGAATACAGTACATTTTGGAGAGCTATTTAACCAGGCGAATATAACAATCTGTTTAAATGTTGTTGAATTGCTTCAGAAGACTTAGAATTTAATGCACAAAATAGTGCAGTTTTTATGTTCTAAGTGTATAATTGCAGTTTGCCTCCTAATGTTTCTCTCTCTTTCTTTTTCTCTAGTTGAGCAGTCCAGATGAGCTAGATGTGTGCTGAAGTGGTGGCGGTTGTTGTCCAGCTCTCCCTATCTGTGTCTCAGTGTAGTTTCTGTGACAGCGGGAAGAGAGAACCGCCCAGTTTTATTTTCATATGATCATGCTCAAAAAGCCTCTTCTCCATATGTGTACTTTATTTTATTGTTCGAGGGGATTGGTGGGGAATCCTTTTTTACTTCTGTTAATTGTGGTTGTTTGTTGGTTTGAGAATTAAAAACATTTTATACTACGTAAGTTGTTTGTGCTGTATTTTTTGAAGTGATTTTAAAGATCAAGTGTCATTTTTAATGCTACAATGCTTGCTTCTATTGCAGTTTAAAGCTGCATTTAGGTATCTTTTGGTTAAAAATGATACTAAATCAATTGAGCATGTACATAATCAATCAGTGTTCAATACTCCTTACTTTAGCCCAATTTACGACGGTAAGCTTATAATAATGTTTTATAATTTGAGTGGTTTGGGTCGTTAGTCTTTGCGCTAGTGGTGGACGAAGTACATATTTCAAGTACTTGAGTAAAAGTACAAATATGTATAATAAAATATTACAGAGTATATTCCCAAAATAACTACTATATAGAGTCGAGATATATTGTTATGGACTACGTTGACACGAGTGATGTATTTACTGTAAAGCTTACACTGCAATGTACCTGAGAGAAAATTTTGACCATCTAATTTTCACAAGTAAGAAAAAAGTGTTTGCAGAATGTCACAGTTGTGTATGACATGAGAATAAGGTTTAAGTTTGTTGGCTGGTCTTACCTGGTTTAAGATGGAAGTAGCTGGTTTTAGCTGGTCTCCTAGCTAAGAAAGTGTCCAAAACCACCCTGCTTTTTTAAATGCACTCTAAATTGTATAAAATACAATGTTGATGTTAACATTTAACAATTTGAGAACAAAATATAACAATAATTTGCACAGTTTGACCTGATCTGAGCTAAGTTTGCGATCGTTAGATTTAATCACCATTGGATTTATTGTAAAACTTTTTTTTTTTCAGTTGGTCAGAACAAAACTGGGAGACATGTTATTTGTTCAGATGACATTTTCTGGTGAAACCTATTTTGGACATGCTTCTAATGTAGTATCCGAAGTACAGTCAATATCAACACTGGAGCGTTGACTGACCACATGTTCACCTCAAAACATTAGATTCATCCGCGCTAAGGAGCCGTGGCGATGCACAACCCACGATTCTTCCGCCAAAAAATGCAATCGCAGGTTTCTAACAGAGATGGCGACAAAGAGGCAAAACCTTGTAATCCTGCTTCTGTGTACAGACTGCTATGGGTAGGTTTAACTTTTCTTCTGTTGTGCTGTTAGGACATTACTCTATTTAACTGCTCCAAATTTTCAGCTGGTTGTAATGATATTGGGGGTGAAACTACATCTAAGGTGTTTAGTCAGAAATGGTAAAGAGCTACTACATTTCTGTAATCCTTAAATGACAGTTCACCCAGATTAAGAAAATGGCTATTATCACAGAGACCATGGATTATCCCTGCTGAAAAATACAGCTAAAACCAAACCAGCCTATGCTGGTTGGCTGGTTTTAGCTGGTTTAAACTGGTCTACTAGCTTGGCCAGGCTGGTTTTAGTTGGTGGTCTCTCAGCAGGGATATTGTACCACCTAGTCTGAGTTGATTTTTAATTTGTAATTCTTCATAAGAAGCATAGTGATTTTACTCAAAATGTAAAAGCATGTTCTTTTGATGATCCAGTGGCTGTGAAAACACTGAATATGATTTTTTTTTAAATATATGAAGTTTGTTGATCATAAATTATGTAATCAATTCTTATGCTTGGTGATTGTAGTATTGCTTTAATAAATACATTTAGTAGATCATTTTCAGTAAATACAAAAAGGCATTCATTTTATGTATTTAGTTTTCATCATGATTGGGTTACACTTTACAATAACCTTCCATAGTTCACCTTAGTTAATGCATTATAGCATTAACTATCAAAGAGGAATACATTTGTTACAATACTTATAAGTCTTTGTTAATGTTAGTTAATAAAAATACATTTTTACGTTCATTGTTATCATGTTAGCTCAGGTCCATTAAAAACTATTAACAAGATTGATTTTAAAAATGTACTAGTAATACATGTAGTACGTTACATTTATTGTTTAATTTAATCATGAAATCATTAATATTACCCTATATATATATATATATATATATATATATTAAATATATGGTTGTGTATTAGTTATTACAATATTTACAAAATTATATAAGTATAAGATCCCAAGAAAGATATTAAAGATCCATTAAAAAGAATTTAGTGAGGATAAAAAGTAGAAGGAAAGTGACCACTTCAGTGGGTCTGCTCCATGCCATTGCACTGCCAGATGTTGTTGCAAACTGACTGCTTGCTGTTGTTGTAGCCTTTGTTGTGACGCTCGGAGTAGTGGTTGATGTAGTGTCATTTCGTGGAACTGTGTTAAGAAGGTTTTATCAAATACTTAAATAGACAGTTCATTTGTGTTTAATAGTTATTCATTTTGCATTTCCCTTTTATACAAAAGACAGTATAGTATTAAGTACAGTTAGTGAGAAAATACTACATCTTATAATTATTCTAAGCAAACATTCCACAAGATAACAGATAAAACAAAAAAATGACCACTCACCAGCATAAATACTGGATGTGATGACATTCAAGTTGACAATGGATTCATTAAGTGTTCGTTTCAAAGAAACCTCTGCATCTGTTACGTTTGGAACCACACTCTGGTTTTGAAAAATTAGCTGAGACGTTACTCCAACAGACCCAGGCCTAAAGAGAAAAATAAGTGTTTTCTTTTATTTGTATACAAACAGCAGAATGAATGTAACCAAATAATTAAACCATTGTAGATCTGTTTATATTTAGTATAATGTTCATACCATACTTTTTTACATATTGTGTTTGTACACTGCAACAGAAAGGCAATTACTTTTCACACGTCAAAAAATGCATAAAGGAATAAATAAGTGTTAATAGACAGTAGCTATAGAAGGGTAATTTATCTAACTTACCAAAAAATGATTATAACCGCTCTCAGAAATGTAGTTGGGAATACATATTTGTATCCCCGATTAAGCTGGAAAAGAAAAGAACAAGAACAATGCCGATAATTTGTCTTGGTACAGTGATGACGGAATAAAACAATTTCTTAGAATTTAGTTTTTAATATAAAATGTTCCACTTCAAATTAAAGAAGGCAGTGATTTACCTCAGCTGTTACATTTCTTTCCAGTGCTTTATAAGCAGAAGATGATTTATCATTGTAATCTGGAATGAAAATCCGCACTATTCGAAATCTTAGATAAAGGAATCCCTCTTTCTCTGTGGGAGGATCTAGGGATGCTAGGGTAGTTGGTGGTGGATTGGTTGTTGTTGTTGTTGTTGTTGTTGTTATCTTTGCAGTTGTTTTTGGAGTACTCAATAATTTTGCTGTAGTTTTCAAAACGGCACTTGTTGCTTGTGCCTTGGTTGTTGTAATGGCTGGTGCTTTGTCAGTTTTTGTTGGACTGGTGCTTGATGGTTTGGCAGAAATATATGTGTGTTGCTGAGTTCCTGTTGACATTTTAGTTGTTGAGTTGTTTTTGCCTGTTGATTGCATTGTCAGTGTTGTTCTTGGAACCACAGATGTGTGAACTATAGACGTAGATGAGTTTGTTGGCAAATGTGTAGTACTCTGAGTTATTGTTTTTGGCATTTTAGATGTTGCAGCTGAGTGTGTAGATGATGGTGATGGCACAAACGTAGTTTGAACTGAGGTTCTTGGCAAAAGCGTAGTGCTTTGTTGAGTAGCTATTTTTGACATTTCAGAACTTGTTGCAGCAAAAGGCCTTGTAGTTAACAGCCCAAAATTTGTTGTTTCAACTGTAGATAAGGCTTTTGTTGTTGGAACAACTGTTGTTTGTACCATAGATGTAAACAAGGTTGATAGCAAAAATGAAGAACTCTCAGTCACTGTTGACGACACTTCAGATGTTGTTGCAGCATCATTGCTTGTGCTTGTAGAAGCTGATGGCAAAACGGTTGTTGTTTGAACTGTAGACGACGTTGTTGGCAAATGTGTGGTGCTTTGAGTTGTTGTGATTGGCATTTCAGATGTTGTTGCAGTGGGATTGCTTGTGCTTGTAGAAGTTGATGGCAAAATGGTTGTAGTTTGAAACATAGATGACGCTGTTGACAGATGTGTGGTGCTTTGAGTTGTTGTTATTGGCATTTCAGATGTTGTTGCAGCATCATTGCTTGTGCTTGTAGAAGCTGATGGCAAAACGGTTGTTGTTTGAACTGTAGACGACGTTGTTGGCAAATGTGTGGTGCTTTGAGTTGTTGTGATTGGAATTTCAGATGTTGTTGCAGTGGGATTCGTTGTGCTTGTAGAAGTTGATGGCAAAACGGTTGTTGTTTGAACCGTAGATGACGTTGTTGGCAAATGTGTGGTGCTTTGAATTGTTGTGATTGGCATTTCAAATGCGGTTGCAGTGGGATTGCTTGTGCTTGCAGAAGTTGATGGCAAAACGGTTGTTGTTTGAACCGTAGATGACGTTGTTGGCAAACGTGTGGTCCTTTGAGTTGTTGTGATTGGCATTTCAGATGTTGTTGCAGCAATATTGCTTGTGCTTGTGGAAGTTAACGGCAAACCGGTTGTTGTTTGAACTGTAAATGATGTTGTTGGCAAATGTGTGGTGCTTTGAGTTGTTGTGATTGGCATTTCAGATGTTGTTGCAGCAGCATTGCTTGTGCTTGTAGAAGTTGATGGCAAAACGGTTGTTGTTTGAACCGTAGATGATGCTGTTGACAGATGTGTGGTCCTTTGAGTTGTTGTGATTGGCATTTCAGATGTTGTTGCAGCAGCATTGCTTGTGCTTGTGGAAGTTAAAGGCAAACCGGTTGTTGTTTGAACTGTAGATGATGTTGTTGGCAAATGTGTGGTCCTTTGAGTTGTTGTGATTGGCATTTCAGATGTTGTTGCAGCAGCATTGCTTGTGCTTGTGGAAGTTAACGGCAAACCGGTTGTTGTTTGAACTGTAAATGATGTTGTTGGCAAATGTGTGGTGCTTTGAGTTGTTGTGATTGGCATTTCAAATGCGGTTGCAGTGGGATTGCTTGTCCTTGCAGAAGTTGATGGCAAAACGGTTGTTGTTTGAACCGTAGATGACGTTGTTGGAAAATGTGTGGTGCTTTGAGTTGTTGTTATTGGCATTTCTGATGTTGTGGCAGCAGCATTGCTTGTGCTTGTAGAAGTTGATGGCAAAAAGGTTGTTTGAACCATAGATGATGTTGTTGGAAAATGTGTGGTGCTTTGAGTTGTTGTTATTGGCATTTCAGATGTTGTTGCAGCAGCATGGCTTGTGCTTGTAGAAGTTGATGGCAAAAAGGTTGTTTGAACCATAGATGACGTTGTTGGCAAATGTGTGGTGCTTTGAGTTGTTGTTATTGGCATTTCAGATGTTGTTGCAGTGGGATTGCTTGTGCTTGTAGAAGTTGATGGCAAAACGGTTGTTGTTTGAACCGTAGATGACGTTGTTGGCAAATGTGTGGTGCTTTGAATTGTTGTGATTGGCATTTCAAATGCGGTTGCAGTGGGATTGCTTGTCCTTGCAGAAGTTGATGACAAAACGGTTGTTGTATGAACCGTAGATGACGTTGTTGGAAAATGTGTGGTGCTTTGAGTTGTTGTTATTGGCATTTCAGATGTTGTTGCAGCAGCATGGCTTGTGCTTGTAGAAGTTGATGGCAAAAAGGTTGTTTGAACCATAGATGACGTTGTTGGCAAATGTGTGGTGCTTTGAGTTGTTGTTATTGGCATTTCAGATGTTGTTGCAGTGGGATTGCTTGTGCTTGTAGAAGTTGATGGCAAAACGGTTGTTGTTTGAACCGTAGATGACGTTGTTGGCAAATGTGTGGTGCTTTGAATTGTTGTGATTGGCATTTCAAATGCGGTTGCAGTGGGATTGCTTGTCCTTGCAGAAGTTGATGACAAAACGGTTGTTGTATGAACCGTATATGACGTTGTTGGAAAATGTGTGGTGCTTTGAGTTGTTGTTATTGGCATTTCAGATGTTGTTGCAGCATTGCTTGTGCTTGTAGAAGCTGATGGCAAAACGGTTGTTGTTTGAACTGTAGACGACGTTGTTGGCAAATGTGTGGTGCTTTGAGTTGTTGTGATTGGCATTTCAGATGTTGTTGCAGTGGGATTCGTTGTGCTTGTAGAAGTTGATGGCAAAACGGTTGTTGTTTGAACCGTAGATGATGTTGTTGGCAAATGTGTGGTGCTTTGAGTTGTTGTGATTGGCATTTCAGATGTTGTTGCAGTGGGATTGCTTGTGCTTGCAGAAGTTGATGGCAAAACGGTTGTTGTTTGAACCGTAGATGACGTTGTTGGCAAATGTGTGGTGCTTTGAATTGTTGTGATTGGCATTTCAAATGCGGTTGCAGTGGGATTGCTTGTCCTTGCAGAAGTTGATGACAAAACGGTTGTTGTATGAACCGTAGATGACGTTGTTGGAAAATGTGTGGTGCTTTGAGTTGTTGTTATTGGCATTTCAGATGTTGTTGCAGCATTACTTGTGCTTGTAGAAGTTGATGGCAAAACGGTTGTTGTTTGAACCGTAGATGACGTTGTTGGCAAATGTGTGGTGCTTTGAATTGTTGTGATTGGCATTTCAAATGCGGTTGCAGTGGGATTGCTTGTCCTTGCAGAAGTTGATGGCAAAACGGTTGTTGTTTGAACCGTAGATGACGTTGTTGGAAAATGTGTGGTGCTTTGAGTTGTTGTTATTGGCATTTCTGATGTTGTTGCAGCAGCATGGCTTGTGCTTGTAGAAGTTGATGGCAAAAAGGTTGTTTGAACCATAGATGATGTTGTTGGAAAATGTGTGGTGCTTTGAGTTGTTGTTATTGGCATTTCAGATGTTGTTGCAGCAGCATGGCTTGTGCTTGTAGAAGTTGATGGCAAAAAGGTTGTTTGAACCATAGATGACGTTGTTGGCAAATGTGTGGTGCTTTGAGTTGTTGTTATTGGCATTTCAGATGTTGTTGCAGTGGGATTGCTTGTGCTTGTAGAAGTTGATGGCAAAACGGTTGTTGTTTGAACCGTAGATGACGTTGTTGGCAAATGTGTGGTGCTTTGAATTGCTGTGATTGGCATTTCGAATGCGGTTGCAGTGGGATTGCTTGTCCTTGCAGAAGTTGATGGCAAAACGGTTGTTGTTTGAACCGTAGATGACATTGTTGGAAAATGTGTGGTGCTTTGAGTTGATGTTATTGGCATTTCAGATGTTGTTGCAGCAGCATTGCTTGTGCTTGTAGAAGTTGATGGCAAAACAGTTGTTGTTTGAACCGTAGATGAAGTTGTTGGCAAATGTGTGGTGCTTTGAACTGTTGTGATTGGCATTTCAAATGCGGTTGCAGTGGGATTGCTTGTGCTTGTAGAAGTTGATAGCAAAACGGTTGTTGTTTGAACCGTAGATGACGTTGTTGGCAAATGTGTGGTGCTTTGAGTTGTTGTTATTGGCATTTCAGATGTTGTTGCAGTGGGATTGCTTGTGCTTGTGGAAGTTGATGGCAAACCGGTTGTTGTTTGAACTGCAGATGATGTTGTTGGCAAATGTGTGGAGCTTTGAGTTGTTATTATTGGCATTTCAGATTTTGTTGCAGCAGCATTGCTTGTGCTTGTAGAAGTTGATGGCAAACCGGTTGTTGTTTGAACCATAGATGATGTTGTTGACAGATGTGCGGTGCTTTGAGTTGTTGTTATTGGCATTTCAGATGTTGTTGCAGCAGTATTGCTTCTGCTTGTAGAACTTGATGGCAAACCGGTTGTTGTTTGAACCGTAGATGATGATGTTGGCATATGTGTGGTGCTTTGAGTTGTTGTTATTGGCATTTCAGATGCGGTTGCAGTGGGATTGCTAGTGCTTGTAGAAGTTGATGGCAAAACGGTTGTTGTTTGAACCGTAGATGACGTTGTTGGCAAATGTGTGGAGCTTTGAGTTGTTATTGGCCTTTCAGATGATATTGCAGCAGCATTGCTTGTGCTTGTAGAAGTTGATGGCAAAAAGGTTGTTGTTTGAACCGTAGATGACGCTGTTGACAGATGTGTAGTCCTTTGAGTTGTTGTGATTGGCATTTCAGATGTTGTTGCAGCAGCATTGCTTGTGCTTGTAGAAGTTGATGGCAAAATGGTTGTTGTTTGAACTGTAGATGACGTTGTTGGCAAATGTGTGGTGCTTTGAGTTGTTGTTATTGGCATTTCAGATGTTGTTGCAGCATCATTGGTTGTGCTTGTGGAAGTTGATAGCAAAACGGTTGTTGTTTGAACTGTTGATGTTGTTGGCAAAAGTGTGGTGTCTTGAGTTGTTGTTGGCATTTCAGATGTTCTTACAGCATCATTACTTGTACTTGTAGAAGTTGATGGCAGAACGGTTGTTGTGTGAACCATAGGTGATAATGTTGGAAAAAGCATGGTGCTTTGAGTTGTTGTTGTTGGCATTTCAGATGTTGTTACAGCATCAATACTTGTACTTGTAGAAGTTGATGGCAAAACAGTTGTTGCTGAAGCTGTAGATGATGATGTTGGCAAAAGCGTAGTGCTTTGTTGAGTTGTTGTTGTTGGCATTTCAGATGTTGTTACAGATTCATGGCTTGTAGAAGTTGAAGGCAAAACGGATGTTGTTTGAACAGTAGATGATGTTGTTGCAGCAACCATGGTTGTGCTTGTAGAAGTTGATGGCAAAACGGTTGTTGTTTGAACAGTAGATGATGATGTTGGCATTTCAGATGTTGTTGCAGCATTACTGGTTGTGCTTGTAGAAGTTGACAGCAAAACGGTTGTTGCTGGAGCCGTAGATGATGTTGTTGGCAAAAGCGTAATGCTTTGTTGAGTTGTTGTCGTTGGCATTTCAGATGTTGTTGCAGATTTATGGCTTGTAGAAGTTGAAGGCAAAACGGATGTTGTTCGAACTGTTGATTTTGTTGCAGTATCACTGGTTGTGCTTGTAGAAGTTGAAAGCAAAATGGATGTTGTTTGAAGTGTAGATGATTTTATTGGCAAAAGCGTAGTACTTTGAGTTGTTGTTATTGGCATGTCAGATGTTGTCACAGCATCACCGGTTGTGCTTGTAGAAGCTGATGGCAAAATGGATGTTGTTTGAAGTGTAGATGATGATGTTGGTAAAAGCGTAGTGCTTTGTTGAGTTGCTGTTATTGGCATTTCAGATGTGGTTGCAGCATCATGGCTTGTAGAAGTTGAAGGCAAAACGGATGTTGTTCGAACTATTGATGTTGTTGCAGCAACATTGGTTGTGCTTGTAGACGTTGATGGCAAAACGGTTGTTGTTTGAACAGTAGTTGTTGTTATTGGCATTTCAGATGTTGTTGCAGCGTCATTGGTTGTGCTTGTAGAAGTTGACGGCAAAATGGTTGTTGCTGGAGCCGTAGATGATGTTGTTGGCAAAAGCGTAGTGCTTTGTTGAGTTGTTGTTGGCATTTCAGAAACTGAGGTAAGTTGAGATGCTGTTGGCATCTGTTTAGTTGTGGTATCCTCAAGTTCTGTATCTATTGGACATGTCCGCAAATATATTTTAAGAAAAAATTAGTATTATCATATTTTTATTTTCTTTTAAATTTGTCACAACATGAGGAATCTGTTTTTCTTTTGACGTATAAGAGTAAGGGTTGGGTGATGACAAAATTAACATTAATGTTGATTCACATTAAGGACACAGACAGCAGCAGGTGTAGCCCTAATGTACAGTTCTAATTACTACTCTACTTATATTTGATTTTCTCCCAACTATTTACATTTACTTAAAGTGCATATTGCAGGTTAGAGACTCCGATGAATTGATGCATAGAAAAATAATGTAGGAACCAGATTTTCTTTAAAATATACTTCAAAATACGCTATTAAGGCTTCTAGAGTCGTTTTTGTGAGAGAATTTTACTTCCGCATCTGAAAAACTGGCAAACCGGTAGTGACGTAACGAGAGGGAGAGCGGTCAATGTAAACCATAGGAAAACAATGGATCGCAATGACTGTTGCGACGCAGAGAACATTTAAAATGTTTATTTACACTTGTATGACGAACCACACACACAAATATGAGCCTGCTATGTGGCCAAGAGGGCAGGGACATGCCAGGATTAAACAGAACAACGGTCAGAGGAGACAAGTTAAGTTGTAATGTGAGGAGAACAGGGCAGGTGTCTGTGAGAGATCAGTGTTAGCTGACGATATCTAATCGGGCAAAATCATAGCATTTGTCATCTAGAAGTATTGATTCTACTTACCAGTAACACAAACGAATGATCGTTGATCAAGCGTGACATACTCATTAATATCCGACGCAAACGTTACGTGATACAGCGGGTTTTTAGTACCGCGCGCGCGAGAGAGATAAACACCTTTTTGTTTTATTATATGCTTGTATGGGAAATACCCCCAAACTTGATGTGCTGTCTCTGACTCTGCACCCAGGCTTTGAGGCTTGCTGTCTGAAATCAAAATAGGTTCTACATATAGCTTAAATGCATCTCCAGGCCAGCAGACATGAGTAAGTTTATGGTAGAAAACTAGAGATCATTTATTACTCTGAGCTAAATACTTGTACGTAAATAAACAGCAAAATTTAATCTCAATTACAGTTTGACTATATTTAGGTGACAAATACATGTAAAGTAAAACTTTTTGATGCCATTGGTATAAGACAATTAATATTGACAGCATACAGTCAAGTTGTCTGCTGGTATTCATCAGGAAGCCCTTACCTGCATGTGTTGTGTCAGCTATTAGACAGTTTACAGAGAAAGGATTGCTTTATAAAGTTTTTGAATGGCCCCATTTTGGTGACAAACAATAAAAAATAATCACAATCACAAATTGTCTTACTGCATACATTTTTTTTATATGAAGTGTACAACATATATATCAAGCAGATCTGCATTTATGGCTAATTCAATTCAGTTTAATTTATACAGCAATAAATCATAAATATTTATTTCATAGTACTGTTAATACCCAACTTAAAACACAACATTGCAACTGTTAATATATACATGTAGATGTACAAAACATATACTACTGAAAGAAAAATATTTTCAGTGTGGGTATCACACTAATGTGTGACATTAGAGAAGGTTAATAACAGCTGGCCTCCACTGCTTCAGATCTTCACACATCCTCATGTCTTGCAATTTCTCCCAAAGCCCTATAAACACAACACATGACAATAAATTACAAATTAGCTGTGCAAACAATGTGACCAAGCTGTAACTAGACTTGATGATTATAATATTAACAAACTGAGGATAACTGACCAGTAATGCCTTCTCCTATAGTACCGTTTTTACACGGTTCTTAAAATGATATTGCTAATGCTTACAAGCTAGCTACGGTGCTTTACAAAAACTTACACACATCTCATTGTCTCATTATTTAAATAAATATGTTCACGGATTTGGTATTTATGAGAAGTTATGAGAAGAAAAACAAACTTACGGTGCAGTTCACGTTTTCGTCGAGCTGCATCTCTGACGGCTTCGGACGATCCACAGTCGTACTGACAGCGGACCCGATGAAGCTGCTGTGTGCACCGAAGGAACTGCACCGGCTCTGAGCCTCACTTGGTTCTTGCTTCAGCATCTCATGTTGAACTGCATCATATCGCCGGGATGATAATCCTCCAGTGTAAAGTGAACGCGTTTTTCGAAGCAGATGCATTAGTATAGGCCCGTCACTTCATCCGCACAAACGCACCCATATACGGAAGATAGCACCGTTCTTTTTATTGTAAGTAAACCCGTGGACACGATGTCCTGACAGGCTGGAGTTTGTGCAGCCTCCATAAACACAATAATTTACCATGATGATGATCAATTGAAATTAAAAATAACTACCGAAAACACACTAAACTCATGACTGCTCCTACTGAATAGCAACAGAGCTTGGCGAACGACTCCCTCTCGTGACGTCATATGACGCGGTGTGGAAAAAAAGTTGTTTTTGAGAGCGGTCAAGGAAACCGTCACTTTTTCTTCTAAATTTGTGCCCTTATGTCTTGTAAAATATTTTCAAATAGTGCATTAACGGTTCGTATAGTATTTTCATTCACGAAAATATGTTTATCTCGATTTTTTTTTAACCTGCAATATGCACTTTAAGGCATAACCAACTATGTTTAAGCGACCTCTGCTGTGTTTTTGACAATTTTGTGTGTATTGGGCAGTTTAAGCACAATAAAATGTGAAGTAAGCTTAGTTGAGTACTCACACATTGTGTGAAATTTACTGTTTAAACTGCCAAGACTTTCCAAAGCATGCAAATAACACACTTATGTGATGGAGAGGAATTGCAATGCCACAACCCTATTACAATACACACTTCAGATTTACTAGAAACTTCCAGGCAGTTGTGCTGGAGCTGGTTGGATCTGAACTCTGCAGGATGTTTACCCTCCAAAATAATCATGTTTTTCATGTAATATAAAAAGAATATTATACTTACAAGCAACAATGCTGGATCTGATGACATTTAGGAAGATAACAGATTCATCAAGACCTTCTTCAAATGTCTGTTCTATGTCGTATTCATCGGGGAACGTCTTGTTTTCAAAAATTACCTGACTTAACACCTCTACAGAGCCAGGCCTAATAAATAAAGGAAAAAAGCAGTTGGTGTTATTTTTATAATGTCATGATCAGGGTAAAAAAATTACTTAATTGCCCATAAATCTGGTAACACACAGTTTTACCAGCAACGTTTTATCAGCCACTTAATTCACCATAAAACTGTTAATCTGCTAACATTAATAAAGTCTTAATTCTCCTTTGATTTATATTTTAATGTATACAGCCACAGTTATTTGGAAATAGGTAAAGCTTTGTGTTTTGTGAGGTAATAAAACATTTCAACACAAATCAATATCTTATGTCCAATTATTTACGTATGTGGCAAGTAGTCATGTAATGTGGATAATCTATATCCAGCCATTTGCTCAAAAAATACAATTTGAAAGGGTAATCAGGACCCTATGGTTCATGTTGTAATGTTTATGTGATTTAATGGTTACTTTAATTAATTATAAATTTAGTAGTACTTTAATTTCTTCAACTTTAAAAACAAAAAAAATTATTCAATTTCACAAAGTATTGTATGTATGCAGCACAGTAAATGAATTGCTTCTCTCACCGAACATGGATGATAATGGATCTCTGGAAGGTTAAAGGGTATTTGAGTTTGAATCCTCGATTAAGCTGCAAATGAGCAGTAAAACACACACACATGAGAATTAAGCAGTATGTTCTATATTAGTTATAACAGTTACATTATTCAGTAGTGTCTTAGATTTTTTTTAATGTTTCATTTTAAAATTTGATGTGAAAAAAAAACAAGGAATTACCTCTGTTGTTAAATTTCTTTCCAGCAATTTATATTTAAATGTTTTTTTATCAAAATAATCTTGTTGAAATTCCATCACCAACTTGAATTTTAGATAAACATATCCCTCATTTTCTGTGGGGGGATCAAGAGATGCAAGGGTGGTCCATTGAGTTGTGGATTTTTCAGTAGTAAATGATGTTGACAAAAGTGTAGTTGCTGTTGTTTTTTGTATTTCAGTTGTTTCTGTAGAAAAGCTTGTACTTGATGATTGCTGTGATTCAGTTTTAGTGTTTGTTTTAGGTCCAGTGGTTGTGACTTGTTGAGTGACAGTTGTTGTCTCAAGACTTTCTGTTGTTGATGGTTGATCAGTCTTTGTCTGAACTGTCGTTGACATTGTTGGCAAAAATGTAGTGCTATGGTCAGTTGTTCTTGTTGCCGTACTTGGTTGAGTTGTTGTTACTATCATTTCAGGTGTTGTAGCTGCAACAGGGCTTGTGCTTGCTGATAATGATGAAAGAACAGTTGTTGTTTGAACTGTAGATGCAGTTGTTGTCTCAAGAGTTGTTGATGTTGATGGCTCACCAGGCATTGTCTGAACAGTTGTTGATGTTGTTGGCCAAGGTGTAGTACTTGGTTGAGTTGTTGTTACTGTCATTTCAGTTGTTGTAGCTGCAATAGGGCTTGTGCTTTCTGATGTTGATGAAAGAACAGTTGTTGTTTGAACTGTAGATGCAGTTGTTGGCAAAAGTGTAGTGCTTTGTTCACTTGTAGTTATTGCCATTTCAGATGTTGTGACAGAAAAGGGACTTGTGGTTGTTGATGTTTTTCTCATATCAGCTTCAGTAGTTATTTGAGATCCAGTGGTTGTGATGTCTTGAGCTACAGTTGTTGTCTCAAGAGTTGTTGATTTTGACAAAAGTGTAGTGCCTCTTTGGGTTGTTGTTACTGCGATTTCAGATGTTGTGGCTGCAATAGGGCTTGTGCTTGCTGATGTTGATGGCAGAAAAGTTGTTTGAACTGTAGATGCAGTTGTTGTCTCAAGAGTTGTTGATGGCTCACCAGGCATTGTCTGAACAGTTGTTGATGTTGGCCAAGGTGTAGTACTTGGTTTAGTTGTTGTTACTGTCATTTCAGGTGTTGTAGCTGCAACAGGGCTTGTGCTTGCTGATGTTGATGAAAGAACAGTTGTTGTTTGAACTGTAGATGCAGTTGTTGGCAAAAGTGTAGTGCTTTGTTGACTTGTAGTTATTGCTATTTCTGATGTTGTGGCAGCCAAAGGACTTGTGGTTGTTGATGTTTTTGTCATATCAGCTTCAGTAGTTATTTCAGGTCCAGTAGTTGTAATGTCTTGGGCTACAGTTGTTGTCTCAAGAGTTGTTGATGTTGACAAATGTGTAATGCCTCTTTGGGTTGTTGTTACTGCAATTTCAGATGTTGTGGGTGCAACAGGGCTTGTGCTTGCTGATGTTGATGAAAGAACAGTTGTGGTTTGAACTGTAGATGCAGTTGTTGGCAAAAGTGTAGTGCTTTGTTGACTTGTAGTTGTTGCCATTTCTGATGTTGTAGCAGCCAAAGGACTTGTGGTTGTTGACGTTTTTGTCATATCAGCTTCGGTAGTTATTTCAGGTTCAGTATTTGTGATGTCTTGAGCTACAGTTGTTGTCTCAAGAGTTGTTGATGGCTCACCAGTCGATGTCTGAAGAGTTGTTGATGTTGACAAAAGCGTAGTGCCTATTTGAGTTGTTGTTACTGCGATTTCAGACGTTGTGGCTGCAACAGAGCTTGTGCTTGCTGATGTTGATGGCAGAAAAGTTGTTGTTTGAACTGTAGATGCAGTAGTTGTCTCAAAAGTTGTTGATGGCTCACCAGGCATTGTCTGAACAGTTGTTGATGTTGTTGACCAAGGTGTAGTACTTGGTTGAGTTGTTTTTACTATCATTTCAGGTGTTGTAGCTGCAGCAGAGCTTGTGCTTGCTAATGTTGATGAAAGAAGAGTTGTTGTTTTAACTGTAGATTCAGTTGTTGGCAAAAGGGTAGTGTGTATTTGAGTAGTTGTTACTGGCATTTCAGATGCTGTGGCTACAACAGGGCTTGTGCTTGCTGATGTTGATGAAAGAACAGTTGTTGTTTGACCTGTAGATGCAGTTGTTGTCTCAAGAGTTGTTGATGGCTCACCAGGCATTGTCTGAACAGTTGTTGATGTTGTTGGCCAAGGTGTAGTACTTGGTTGAGTTGTTGTTACTGTCATTTCAGGTGTTGTAGCTGCAACAGGGCTTGTGCTTGCTGATGTTGATGGCAGAACAGTTGTTGTTTGAACTGTAGATGCAGTTGTTGTCTCAAGAGTTGTTGATGGCTCACCAGGCATTGTCTGAACAGTTGTTGATGTTGGCCAAGGTGTAGTACTTGGTTTAGTTGTTGTTACTGTCATTTCAGGTGTTGTAGCTGCAACAGGGCTTGTGCTTGCTGATGTTGATGAAAGAACATTTGTTGTTTGAACTGTAGATGCAGTTGTTGGCAAAAGTGTAGTGCTTTGTTGACTTGTAGTTATTGCTATTTCCGTTGTTGTGGCAGCCAAAGGACTTGTGGTTGTTGATGTTTTTGTCATATCAGCTTCAGTAGTTATTTCAGGTCCAGTAGTTGGAATGTCTTGGGCTACAGTTGTTGTCTCAAGAGTTGTTGATGTTGACAAATGTGTAATGTCTCTTTGGGTTGTTGTTACTGCAATTTCAGATGTTGTGGGTGCAACAGGGCTTGTGCTTGCTGATGTTGATGAAAGAACAGTTGTGGTTTGAACTGTAGATGCAGTTGTTGGCAAAAGTGTAGTGCTTTGTTGACTTGTAGTTGTTGCCATTTCTGATGTTGTAGCAGCCAAAGGACTTGTGATTGTTGACGTTTTTGTCATATCAGCTTCGGTAGTTATTTCAGGTTCAGTAGTTGTGATGTCTTGAGCTACAGTTGTTGTCTCAAGAGTTGTTGATGGCTCACCAGTCGATGTCTGAAGAGTTGTTGATGTTGACAAAAGCGTAGTGCCTATTTGAGTTGTTGTTACTGCGATTTCAGATGTTGTGGCTGCAACAGAGCTTGTGCTTGCTGATGTTGATGGCAGAAAAGTTGTTGTTTGAACTGTAGATGCAGTTGTTGGCAAAAGTGTAGTGCTTTGTTGACTTGTAGTTGTTGCCATTTCTGATGTTGTAGCAGCCAAAGGACTTGTGGTTGTTGACGTTTTTGTCATATCAGCTGTGGTAGTTATTTCAGGTTCAGTAGTTGTGATGTCTTGAGCTACAGTTGTTGTCTCAAGAGTTGTTGATGTTGTTGGCTCACCAGGCATTGTCTGAACAGTTGTTGATGTTGTTGGCCAAGGTGTAGTACTTGGTTGAGTTGTTGTTACTGTCGTTTCAGTTGTTGTAGCTGCAATAGGGCTTGTGCTTTCTGATGTTGATGAAAGAACAGTTGTTGTTTGAACTGTAGATGCAGTTGTTGGCAAAAGTGTAGTGCTTTGTTCACTTGTAGTTATTGCCATTTCAGATGTTGTGACAGAAAAGGGACTTGTGGTTGTTGATGTTTTTCTCATATCAGCTTCAGTAGTTATTTGAGATCCAGTGGTTGTGATGTCTTGAGCTACAGTTGTTGTCTCAAGAGTTGTTGATGTTGACAAAAGTGTAGTGCCTTTTTGGATTGTTGTTACTGCGATTTCAGATGTTGTGGCTGCAATAGGGCTTGTGCTTGCTGATGTTGATGGCAGAAAAGTTGTTTGAACTGTAGATACAGTTGTTGTCTCAAGAGTTGTTGATGTTGTTCGCCAAGGTGTAGTACTGGGTTGAGTTGTTGCTACTGTCATTTCAGGTGTTGTAGCTGCAACAGGGCTTGTGCTTGCTGATGTTGATGAAAGAACAGTTGTTGTTTGAACTGTAGATGCAGTTGTTGTCTCAAGAGTTGTTGATGTTGATGGCTCACCAGGCATTGTCTGAACAGTTGTTGATGTTGTTGGCCAAGGTGTAGTACTTGATTGAGTTGTTGTTACTGTCATTTCAGGTGTTGTAGCTGCAACAGGGCTTGTGCTTGCTGATGTTGATGAAAGAACAGTTGTTGTTTGAACTGTAGATGCAGTTGTTGTCTCAAGAGTTGTTGATGTTGATGGCTCACCAGGCATTGTCTGAACAGTTGTTGATGTTGGCCAAGGTGTAGTACTTGGTTGAGTTGTTGTTACTGTTATTTCAGGTGTTGTAGCTGCAACAGGGCTTGTGCTTGCTGATGTTGATGGCAGAACAGTTATTGTTTGAACTGTAGATGCAGTTGTTGTCTCAAGAGTTGTTGATGTTGATGGCTCACCAGGCATTGTCTGAACAGTTGTTGATGTTCTTGGCCAAGGTGTAGTACTTGGTTGAGTTGTTGTTACTGTCATTTCAGGTGTTGTAGCTGCAACAGGGTTTGTGCTTGCTGATGTTGATGAAAGAACAGTTGTTGTTTGAACTGTAGATGCAGTTGTTGGCAAAAGTGTAGTGCTTTGTTGACTTGTAGTTATTGCTATTTCCGATGTTGTGGCAGCCAAAGGACTTGTGGTTGTTGATGTTTTTGTCATATCAGCTTCAGTAGTTATTTCAGGTCCAGTAGTTGTAATGTCTTGGGCTACAGTTGTTGTCTCAAGAGTTGTTGATGGCTCACCAGTCGATGTCTGAAGAGTTGTTGATGTTGACAAAAGCGTAGTGCCTATTTGAGTTCTTGTTACTGCGATTTCAGATGTTGTGGCTGCAACAGAGCTTGTGCTTGCTGATGTTGATGGCAGAAAAGTTGTTGTTTGAACTGTAGATGCAGTTGTTGTCTCAAAAGTTGTTGATGGCTCACCAGGCATTGTCTGAACAGTTGTTGATGTTGTTGGCCAAGGTGTAGTACTTGGTTGAGTTGTTGTTACTATCATTTCAGGTGTTGTAGCTGCAGCAGAGCTTGTGCTTGCTAATGTTGATGAAAGAACAGTTGTTGTTTTAACTGTAGATTCAGTTGTTGGCAAAAGGGTAGTGTGTATTTGAGTAGTTGTTACTGGCATTTCAGATGCTGTGGCTACAACAGGGCTTGTGCTTGCTGATGTTGATGAAAGAACAGTTGTTGTTTGACCTGTAGATGCAGTTGTTGTCTCAAGAGTTGTTGATGTTGATGGCTCACCAGGCATTGTCTGAAAAGTTGTTGATGTTGTTGGCCAAGGTGTAGTACTTGGTTGAGTTGTTGTTACTGTCATTTCAGGTGTTGTAGCTGCAACAGGGCTTGTGCTTGCTGATGTGGATGAAAGAACAGTTGTTGTTTGAACTGTAGATGCAGTTGTTGTCTCAAAAGTTGTTGATGGCTCACCAGGCATTGTCTGAACAGTTGTTGATGTTGTTGGCCAAGGTGTAGTACTTGGTTGAGTTGTTGTTACTGTCATTTCAGGTGTTGTAGCTGCAACAGGGCTTGTGCTTGCTGATGTGGATGAAAGAACAGTTGTTGTTTGAACTGTAGATGCAGTTGTTGTCTCAAAAGTTGTTGATGGCTCACCAGGCATTGTCTGAACAGTTGTTGATGTTGTTGGCCAAGGTGTAGTACTTGGTTGAGTTGTTGTTACTGTCATTTCAGGTGTTGTAGCTGCAACAGGGCTTGTGCTTGCTGATGTTGATGGCAGAACAGTGGTTGTTTGAACTGTAGATGCAGTTGTTGTCTCAAAAGTTGTTGATGTTGTTGGCTCACCAGGCATTGTTTGAAAAGTTGTTGATGTTCTTGGCCAAGGTGTAGTACTTGGTTGAGTTGTTGTTACTGTCATTTCAGGTGTTGTAGCTGCAACAGGGTTTGTGCTTGCTGATGTTGATGAAAGAACAGTTGTTGTTTGAACTGTAGATGCGGTTGTTGGCAAAAGGTTAGTGTGTATTTGAGTAGTTGTTACTGGCATTTCAGATGTTGTGGCTACAACAGGGCTTGTCCTTGCAGATGTTGATGGCAGAACAGTTGTTGTTTGAATTGTAGATGCAGTTGTTGGCAAAAGTGTAGTGCTTTGTTGACTTGTAGTTATTGCTATTTCCGATGTTGTGGCAGCCAAAGGACTTGTGGTTGTTGATGTTTTTGTCATATCAGCTTCAGTAGTTATTTCAGGTCCAGTAGTTGTAATGTCTTGGGCTACAGTTGTTGTCTCAAGAGTTGTTGATGTTGACAAATGTGTAATGCCTCTTTGGGTTGTTGTTACTGCAATTTCAGATGTTGTGGGTGCAACAAGGGTTGTGCTTGCTGATGTTGATGAAAGAACAGTTGTTGTTTGAACTGTAGATGCAGTTGTTGGCAAAAGTGTAGTGCTTTGTTGACTTGTAGTTGTTGCCATTTCTGATGTTGTAGCAGCCAAAGGAGTTGTGGTTGTTGATGTTTTTGTCATATCAGCTTCGGTAGTTATTTTAGGTTCGGTAGTTGTGATGTCTTGAGCTACAGTTGTTGTCTCAAGAGTTGTTGATGGCTCACCAGTCGATGTCTGAAGAGTTGTTGATGTTGGCAAAAGGGTAGTGTGTATTTGAGTAGTTGTTACTGGCATTTCAGATGTTGTGGCTACAACAGGGCTTGTGTTTGCTGATGTTGATGGCAGAACAGTTGTTGTTTGAACTGTAGATGCAGTTGTTGTCTCAAAATTTGTTGATAGCTCACCAGGCATTGTCTGAACAGTTGTTGATGTTGTTCGCCAAGGTGTCGTACTTGGTTGAGTTGTTGTTACTGTCTTTTCAGGTGTTGTAGCTGCAACAGGGCTTGTGCTTGCTGATGTTGATGAAAGAACAGTTGTTGTTTGAACTGTAGATGCAGTTGTTGTCTCAAAAGTTGTTGATGGCTCACCAGGCATTGTCTGAACAGTTGTTGATGTTCTTTGCCAAGGTGTAGTACTTGGTTGAGTTGTTGTTACTGTCATTTCAGGTGTTGTAGCTGCAACAGGGCTTGTGCTTGCTGATGTTGATGAAAGAACAGTTGTTGTTTGAACTGTAGATGCAGTTGTTGGCAAAAGTGTAGTGCTTTGTTGACTTGTAGTTATTGCTATTTCCGATGTTGTGGCAGCCAAAGGACTTGTGGTTGTTGATGTTTTTGTCATATCAGCTTCGGTAGTTATTTCAGGTTCAGTAGTTGTGATGTCTTGAGCTACAGTTGTTGTCTCAAGATTTGTTGATGGCTCACCAGTCAATGTCTGAAGAGTTGTTGATGTTGACAAAAGCGTAGTGCCTATCTGAGTTGTTGTTACTGCAATTTCAGATGTTGTGGCTGCAACAGAGCTTGTGCTTGATGTTGATGGCAGAAAAGTTGTTGTTTGAACTGTAGATGCAGTTGTTGTCTCAAAAGTTGTTGATGGCTCACCAGGCATTGTCTGAACAGTTGTTGATGTTGTTGGCCAAGGTGTAGTACTTGGTTGAGTTGTTGTTACTGTCATTTCAGGTGTTGTAGCTGCAACAGGGCTTGTGCTTGCTGATGTGGATGAAAGAACAGTTGTTGTTTGAACTGTAGATGCAGTTGTTGTCTCAAGAGCTGTTGATGGCTCACCAGGCATTGTCTGAACAGTTGTTGATGTTGTTGGCCAAGGTGTAGTACTTGGTTGAGTTGTTGTTACTGTCATTTCAGGTGTTGTAGCTGCAACAGGGCTTGTGCTTGCTGATGTTGATGAAATAACAGTTGTTGTTTGACCTGTAGATGCAGTTGTTGTCTCAAGAGTTGTTGATGTTGATGGCTCACCATGCATTGTCTGAACAGTTGTTGATGTTGGCCAAGGTGTAGTTCTTGGTTGAGTTGTTGTTACTGTTATTTCAGGTGTTGTAGCTGCAACAGGGCTTGTGCTCGCTGATGTTGATGGCAGAACAGTTGTTGTTTGAACTGTAGATGCAGTTGTTGTCTCAAGAGTTGTTGATGTTGTTGGCTCACCAGGTATTGTCTGAAAAGTTGTTGATGTTCTTGGCCAAGGTGTAGTACTTGGTTGAGTTGTTGTTACTGTCATTTCAGGTGTCGTACCTGCAACAGGGCTTGTGCTTGATGTTGATGGCAGAAAAGTTGTTGTTTGAACTGTAGATGCAGTTGTTGTCTCAAAAGTTGTTGATGGCTCACCAGGCATTGTCTGAACAGTTGTTGATGTTGTTGGCCAAGGTGTTGTATTTGGTTGAGTTGTTGTTACTTTCATTTCAGGTGTTGTAGCTGCAGCAGAGCTTGTGCTTGCTAATGTTGATGAAAGAACAGTTGTTGTTTTAACTGTAGATTCAGTTGTTGGCAAAAGGGTAGTGTGTATTTGAGTAGTTGTTACTGGCATTTCAGATGCTGTGGCTACAACAGGGCTTGTGCTTGCTGATGTTGATGAAAGAGCAGTTGTTGTTTGACCTGTAGATGCAGTTGTTGTCTCAAGAGTTGTTGATGTTGATGGCTCACCAGGCATTGTCTGAAAAGTTGTTGATGTTGTTGGCCAAGGTGTAGTACTTGGTTGAGTTGTTGTTACTGTCATTTCAGGTGTTGTAGCTGCAACAGGGCTTGTGCTTGCTGATGTGGATGAAAGAACAGTTGTTGTTTGAACTGTAGATGCAGTTGTTGTCTCAAAAGTTGTTGATGGCTCACCAGGCATTGTCTGAACAGTTGTTGATGTTGTTGGCCAAGGTGTAGTACTTGGTTGAGTTGTTGTTACTGTCATTTCAGGTGTTGTAGCTGCAACAGGGCTTGTGCTTGCTGATGTGGATGAAAGAACAGTTGGTGTTTGAACTGTAGATGCAGTTGTTGTCTCAAAGGTTGTTGATGGCTCACCAGGCATTGTCTGAACAGTTGTTGATGTTGTTGGCCAAGGTGTAGTACTTGGTTGAGTTGTTGTTACTGTCATTTCAGGTGTTGTAGCTGCAACAGGGCTTGTGCTTGCTGATGTTGATGGCAGAACAGTGGTTGTTTGAACTGTAGATGCAGTTGTTGTCTCAAAAGTTGTTGATGTTGTTGGCTCACCAGGCATTGTTTGAAAAGTTGTTGATGTTCTTGGCCAAGGTGTAGTACTTGGTTGAGTTGTTGTTACTGTCATTTCAGGTGTTGTAGCTGCAACAGGGTTTGTGCTTGCTGATGTTGATGAAAGAACAGTTGTTGTTTGAACTGTAGATGCGGTCGTTGGCAAAAGGTTAGTGTGTATTTGAGTAGTTGTTACTGGCATTTCAGATGTTGTGGCTACAACAGGGCTTGTCCTTGCAGATGTTGATGGCAGAACAGTTGTTGTTTGAATTGTAGATGCAGTTGTTGGCAAAAGTGTAGTGCTTTGTTGACTTGTAGTTATTGCTATTTCCGATGTTGTGGCAGCCAAAGGACTTGTGGTTGTTGATGTTTTTGTCATATCAGCTTCAGTAGTTATTTCAGGTCCAGTAGTTGTAATGTCTTGGGCTACAGTTGTTGTCTCAAGAGTTGTTGATGTTAACAAATGTGTACTGCCTCTTTGGGTTGTTGTTACTGCAATTTCAGATGTTGTGGGTGCAACAGGGCTTGTGCTTGCTGATGTTGATGGCAGAACAGTGGTTGTTTGAACTGTAGATGCAGTTGTTGTCTCAAAAGTTGTTGATGTTGTTGGCTCACCAGGCATTGTTTGAAAAGTTGTTGATGTTCTTGGCCAAGGTGTAGTACTTGGTTGAGTTGTTGTTACTGTCATTTCAGGTGTTGTAGCTGCAACAGGGTTTGTGCTTGCTGATGTTGATGAAAGAACAGTTGTTGTTTGAACTGTAGATGCGGTCGTTGGCAAAAGGTTAGTGTGTATTTGAGTAGTTGTTACTGGCATTTCAGATGTTGTGGCTACAACAGGGCTTGTCCTTGCAGATGTTGATGGCAGAACAGTTGTTGTTTGAATTGTAGATGCAGTTGTTGGCAAAAGTGTAGTGCTTTGTTGACTTGTAGTTATTGCTATTTCCGATGTTGTGGCAGCCAAAGGACTTGTGGTTGTTGATGTTTTTGTCATATCAGCTTCAGTAGTTATTTCAGGTCCAGTAGTTGTAATGTCTTGGGCTTCAGTTGTTGTCTCAAGAGTTGTTGATGTTAACAAATGTGTACTGCCTCTTTGGGTTGTTGTTACTGCAATTTCAGATGTTGTGGGTGCAACAGGGCTTGTGCTTGCTGATGTTGATGAAAGAACAGTTGTTGTTTGACCTGTAGATGCAGTTGTTGTCTCAAGAGTTGTTGATGTTGATGGCTCACTAGGCATTGTCTGAACAGTTTTTAATGTTGTTGGCCAAGGTGTAGTACTTGGTTGAGTTGTTGTTACTGTCATTTCAGGTGTTGTAGCTGCAACAGGGTTTGTGCTTGCTGATGTTGATGAAAGAACAGTTGTTGTTTGAACTGTAGATGCGGTTGTTGGCAAAAGGTTAGTGTGTATTTGAGTAGTTGTTACTGGCATTTCAGATGTTGTGGCTACAACAGGGCTTGTCCTTGCAGATGTTGATGGCAGAACAGTTGTTGTTTGAATTGTAGATGCAGTTGTTGGCAAAAGTGTAGTGCTTTGTTGACTTGTAGTTATTGCTATTTCCGATGTTGTGGCAGCCAAAGGACTTGTGGTTGTTGATGTTTTTGTCATATCAGCTTCAGTAGTTATTTCAGGTCCAGTAGTTGTAATGTCTTGGGCTACAGTTGTTGTCTCAAGAGTTGTTGATGTTGACAAATGTGTAATGCCTCTTTGGGTTGTTGTTACTGCAATTTCAGATGTTGTGGGTGCAACAAGGCTTGTGCTTGCTGATGTTGATGAAAGAACAGTTGTTGTTTGAACTGTAGATGCAGTTGTTGGCAAAAGTGTAGTGCTTTGTTGACTTGTAGTTGTTGCCATTTCTGATGTTGTAGCAGCCAAAGGACTTGTGGTTGTTGATGTTTTTGTCATATCAGCTTCGGTAGTTATTTCAGGTTCGGTAGTTGTGATGTCTTGAGCTACAGTTGTTGTCTCAAGAGTTGTTGATGGCTCACCAGTCGATGTCTGAAGAGTTGTTGATGTTGGCAAAAGGGTAGTGTGTATTTGAGTAGTTGTTACTGGCATTTCAGATGTTGTGGCTGCAACAGGGCTTGTGCTTGCTGATGTTGATGAAAGAACAGTTGTTGTTTGAACTGTAGATGCAGTTGTTGTCTCAAAAGTTGTTGATGGCTCACCAGGCATTGTCTGAACAGTTGTTGATGTTCTTTGCCAAGGTGTAGTACTTGGTTGAGTTGTTGTTACTGTCATTTCAGGTGTTGTAGCTGCAACAGGGCTTGTGCTTGCTGATGTTGATGAAAGAACAGTTGTTGTTTGAACTGTAGATGCAGTTGTTGGCAAAAGTGTAGTGCTTTGTTGACTTGTAGTTATTGCTATTTCCGATGTTGTGGCAGCCAAAGGACTTGTGGTTGTTGATGTTTTTGTCATATCAGCTTCGGTAGTTATTTCAGGTTCAGTAGTTGTGATGTCTTGAGCTACAGTTGTTGTCTCAAGATTTGTTGATGGCTCACCAGTCAATGTCTGAAGAGTTGTTGATGTTGACAAAAGCGTAGTGCCTATTTGAGTTGTTGTTACTGCAAATTCAGATGTTGTGGCTGCAACAGAGCTTGTGCTTGATGTTGATGGCAGAAAAGTTGTTGTTTGAACTGTAGATGCAGTTGTTGTCTCAAAAGTTGTTGATGGCTCACCAGGCATTGTCTGAACAGTTGTTGATGTTGTTGGCCAAGGTGTAGTACTTGGTTGAGTTGTTGTTACTGTCATTTCAGGTGTTGTAGCTGCAACAGGGCTTGTGCTTGCTGATGTGGATGAAAGAACAGTTGTTGTTTGAACTGTAGATGCAGTTGTTGTCTCAAGAGCTGTTGATGGCTCACCAGGCATTGTCTGAACAGTTGTTGATGTTGTTGGCCAAGGTGTAGTACTTGGTTGAGTTGTTGTTACTGTCATTTCAGGTGTTGTAGCTGCAACAGGGCTTGTGCTTGCTGATGTTGATGAAATAACAGTTGTTGTTTGACCTGTAGATGCAGTTGTTGTCTCAAGAGTTGTTGATGTTGATGGCTCACCATGCATTGTCTGAACAGTTGTTGATGTTGGCCAAGGTGTAGTTCTTGGTTGAATTGTTGTTACTGTTATTTCAGGTGTTGTAGCTGCAACAGGGCTTGTGCTCGCTGATGTTGATGGCAGAACAGTTGTTGTTTGAACTGTAGCTGCAGTTGTTGTCTCAAGAGTTGTTGATGTTGTTGGCTCACCAGGTATTGTCTGAAAAGTTGTTGATGTTCTTGGCCAAGGTGTAGTACTTGGTTGAGTTGTTGTTACTGTCATTTCAGGTGTCGTACCTGCAACAGGGCTTGTGCTTGATGTTGATGGCAGAAAAGTTGTTGTTTGAACTGTAGATGCAGTTGTTGTCTCAAAAGTTGTTGATGGCTCACCAGGCATTGTCTGAACAGTTGTTGATGTTGTTGGCCAAGGTGTTGTATTTGGTTGAGTTGTTGTTACTTTCATTTCAGGTGTTGTAGCTGCAGCAGAGCTTGTGCTTGCTAATGTTGATGAAAGAACAGTTGTTGTTTTAACTGTAGATTCAGTTGTTGGCAAAAGGGTAGTGTGTATTTGAGTAGTTGTTACTGGCATTTCAGATGCTGTGGCTACAACAGGGCTTGTGCTTGCTGATGTTGATGAAAGAACAGTTGTTGTTTGACCTGTAGATGCAGTTGTTGTCTCAAGAGTTGTTGATGTTGATGGCTCACCAGGCATTGTCTGAAAAGTTGTTGATGTTGTTGGCCAAGGTGTAGTACTTGGTTGAGTTGTTGTTACTGTCATTTCAGGTGTTGTAGCTGCAACAGGGCTTGTGCTTGCTGATGTGGATGAAAGAACAGTTGTTGTTTGAACTGTAGATGCAGTTGTTGTCTCAAAAGTTGTTGATGGCTCACCAGGCATTGTCTGAACAGTTGTTGATGTTGTTGGCCAAGGTGTAGTACTTGGTTGAGTTGTTGTTACTGTCATTTCAGGTGTTGTAGCTGCAACAGGGCTTGTGCTTGCTGATGTGGATGAAAGAACAGTTGTTGTTTGAACTGTAGATGCAGTTGTTGTCTCAAAGGTTGTTGATGGCTCACCAGGCATTGTCTGAACAGTTGTTGATGTTGTTGGCCAAGGTGTAGTACTTGGTTGAGTTGTTGTTACTGTCATTTCAGGTGTTGTAGCTGCAACAGGGCTTGTGCTTGCTGATGTTGATGGCAGAACAGTGGTTGTTTGAACTGTAGATGCAGTTGTTGTCTCAAAAGTTGTTGATGTTGTTGGCTCACCAGGCATTGTTTGAAAAGTTGTTGATGTTCTTGGCCAAGGTGTAGTACTTGGTTGAGTTGTTGTTACTGTCATTTCAGGTGTTGTAGCTGCAACAGGGCTTGTGCTTGCTGATGTTGATGAAAGAACAGTTGTTGTTTGAACTGTAGATGCGGTCGTTGGCAAAAGGTTAGTGTATATTTGAGTAGTTGTTACTGGCATTTCAGATGTTGTGGCTACAACAGGGCTTGTCCTTGCAGATGTTGATGGCAGAACAGTTGTTGTTTGAATTGTAGATGCAGTTGTTGGCAAAAGTGTAGTGCTTTGTTGACTTGTAGTTATTGCTATTTCCGATGTTGTGGCAGCCAAAGGACTTGTGGTTGTTGATGTTTTTGTCATATCAGCTTCAGTAGTTATTTCAGGTCCAGTAGTTGTGATGTCTTGAGCTACAGTTGTTGTCTCAAGAGTTGTTGATGGCTCACCAGTCGTTGTCTCAAGAGTTGTTGATGTTGACAAATGTGTAATGCCTCTTTGGGTTGTTGTTACTGCAATTTCAGATGTTGTGGGTGCAACAAGGCTTGTGCTTGCTGATGTTGATGAAAGAACAGTTGTTGTTTGAACTGTAGATGCAGTTGTTGGCAAAAGTGTAGTGCTTTGTTGACTTGTAGTTGTTGCCATTTCTGATGTTGTAGCAGCCAAAGGACTTGTGGTTGTTGATGTTTTTGTCATATCAGCTTCGGTAGTTATTTCAGGTTCGGTAGTTGTGATGTCTTGAGCTACAGTTGTTGTCTCAAGAGTTGTTGATGGCTCACCAGTCGATGTCTGAAGAGTTGTTGATGTTGGCAAAAGGGTAGTGTGTATTTGAGTAGTTGTTACTGGCATTTCAGATGTTGTGGCTACAACAGGGCTTGTGCTTGCTGATGTTGATGGCAGAACAGTTGTTGTTTGAACTGTAGATGCAGTTGTTGTCTCAAAATTTGTTGATAGCTCACCAGGCATTGTCTGAACAGTTGTTGATGTTGTTCGCCAAGGTGTCGTACTTGGTTGAGTTGTTGTTACTGTCTTTTCAGGTGTTGTAGCTGCAACAGGGCTTGTGCTTGCTGATGTTGATGAAAGAACAGTTGTTGTTTGAACTGTAGATGCAGTTGTTGTCTCAAAAGTTGTTGATGGCTCACCAGGCATTGTCTGAACAGTTGTTGATGTTCTTTGCCAAGGTGTAGTACTTGGTTGAGTTGTTGTTACTGTCATTTCAGGTGTTGTAGCTGCAACAGGGCTTGTGCTTGCTGATGTTGATGAAAGAACAGTTGTTGTTTGAACTGTAGATGCAGTTGTTGGCAAAAGTGTAGTGCTTTGTTGACTTGTAGTTATTGCTATTTCCGATGTTGTGGCAGCCAAAGGACTTGTGGTTGTTGATGTTTTTGTCATATCAGCTTCGGTAGTTATTTCAGGTTTAGTAGTTTTGATGTCTTGAGCTACAGTTGTTGTCTCAAGATTTGTTGATGGCTCACCAGTCAATGTCTGAAGAGTTGTTGATGTTGACAAAAGCGTAGTGCCTATTTGAGTTGTTGTTACTGCAATTTCAGATGTTGCGGCTGCAACAGAGCTTGTGCTTGATGTTGATGGCAGAAAAGTTGTTGTTTGAACTGTAGATGCAGTTGTTGTCTCAAAAGTTGTTGATGGCTCACCAGGCATTGTCTGAACAGTTGTTGATGTTGTTGGCCAAGGTGTAGTACTTGGTTGAGTTGTTGTTACTGTCATTTCAGGTGTTGTAGCTGCAACAGGGCTTGTGCTTGCTGATGTTGATGGCAGAAAAGTTGTTGTTTGAACTGTAGATGCAGTTGTTGTCTCAAAAGTTGTTGATGGCTCACCAGGCATTGTCTGAACAGTTGTTGATGTTGTTGGCCAAGGTGTAGTACTTGGTTGAGTTGTTGTTACTGTCATTTCAGGTGTTGTAGCTGCAACAGGGCTTGTGCTTGCTGATGTGGATGAAAGAACAGTTGTTGTTTGAACTGTAGATGCAGTTGTTGTCTCAAGAGCTGTTGATGGCTCACCAGGCATTGTCTGAACAGTTGTTGATGTTGTTGGCCAAGGTGTAGTACTTGGTTGAGTTGTTGTTACTGTCATTTCAGGTGTTGTAGCTGCAACAGGGCTTGTGTTTGCTGATGTTGATGAAATAACAGTTGTTGTTTGAACTGTAGATGCAGTTGTTGTCTCAAGAGTTGTTGATGTTGTTGGCTCACCAGGTATTGTCTGAAAAGTTGTTGATGTTCTTGGCCAAGGTGTAGTACTTGGTTGAGTTGTTGTTACTGTCATTTCAGGTGTCGTACCTGCAACAGGGCTTGTGCTTGATGTTGATGGCAGAAAAGTTTTTGTTTGAACTGTAGATGCAGTTGTTGTCTCAAAAGTTGTTGATGGCTCACCAGGCATTGTCTGAACAGTTGTTGATGTTGTTGGCCAAGGTGTAGTACTTGGTTGAGTTGTTGTTACTGTCATTTCAGGTGTTGTAGCTGCAACAGGGCTTGTGCTTGCTGATGTGGATGAAAGAACAGTTGTTGTTTGAACTGTAGATGCAGTTGTTGTCTCAAGAGCTGTTGATGGCTCACCAGGCATTGTCTGAACAGTTGTTGATGTTGTTGGCCAAGGTGTAGTACTTGGTTGAGTTGTTGTTACTGTCATTTCAGGTGTTGTAGCTGCAACAGGGCTTGTGCTTGCTGATGTTGATGAAATAACAGTTGTTGTTTGACCTGTAGATGCAGTTGTTGTCTCAAGAGTTGTTGATGTTGATGGCTCACCATGCATTGTCTGAACAGTTGTTGATGTTGGCCAAGGTGTAGTTCTTGGTTGAATTGTTGTTACTGTTATTTCAGGTGTTGTAGCTGCAACAGGGCTTGTGCTCGCTGATGTTGATGGCAGAACAGTTGTTGTTTGAACTGTAGCTGCAGTTGTTGTCTCAAGAGTTGTTGATGTTGTTGGCTCACCAGGTATTGTCTGAAAAGTTGTTGATGTTCTTGGCCAAGGTGTAGTACTTGGTTGAGTTGTTGTTACTGTCATTTCAGGTGTCGTACCTGCAACAGGGCTTGTGCTTGATGTTGATGGCAGAAAAGTTGTTGTTTGAACTGTAGATGCAGTTGTTGTCTCAAAAGTTGTTGATGGCTCACCAGGCATTGTCTGAACAGTTGTTGATGTTGTTGGCCAAGGTGTTGTATTTGGTTGAGTTGTTGTTACTTTCATTTCAGGTGTTGTAGCTGCAGCAGAGCTTGTGCTTGCTAATGTTGATGAAAGAACAGTTGTTGTTTTAACTGTAGATTCAGTTGTTGGCAAAAGGGTAGTGTGTATTTGAGTAGTTGTTACTGGCATTTCAGATGCTGTGGCTACAACAGGGCTTGTGCTTGCTGATGTTGATGAAAGAACAGTTGTTGTTTGACCTGTAGATGCAGTTGTTGTCTCAAGAGTTGTTGATGTTGATGGCTCACCAGGCATTGTCTGAAAAGTTGTTGATGTTGTTGGCCAAGGTGTAGTACTTGGTTGAGTTGTTGTTACTGTCATTTCAGGTGTTGTAGCTGCAACAGGGCTTGTGCTTGCTGATGTGGATGAAAGAACAGTTGTTGTTTGAACTGTAGATGCAGTTGTTGTCTCAAAAGTTGTTGATGGCTCACCAGGCATTGTCTGAACAGTTGTTGATGTTGTTGGCCAAGGTGTAGTACTTGGTTGAGTTGTTGTTACTGTCATTTCAGGTGTTGTAGCTGCAACAGGGCTTGTGCTTGCTGATGTGGATGAAAGAACAGTTGTTGTTTGAACTGTAGA
This sequence comes from Garra rufa, assembly GCF_049309525.1. Classification (NCBI taxonomy): domain Eukaryota; kingdom Metazoa; phylum Chordata; class Actinopteri; order Cypriniformes; family Cyprinidae; genus Garra; species Garra rufa. The sequence goes on from NC_133366.1 coordinate 15,431,594, forward strand.
TGCAGTTGTTGTCTCAAAGGTTGTTGATGGCTCACCAGGCATTGTCTGAACAGTTGTTGATGTTGTTGGCCAAGGTGTAGTACTTGGTTGAGTTGTTGTTACTGTCATTTCAGGTGTTGTAGCTGCAACAGGGCTTGTGCTTGCTGATGTTGATGGCAGAACAGTGGTTGTTTGAACTGTAGATGCAGTTGTTGTCTCAAAAGTTGTTGATGTTGTTGGCTCACCAGGCATTGTTTGAAAAGTTGTTGATGTTCTTGGCCAAGGTGTAGTACTTGGTTGAGTTGTTGTTACTGTCATTTCAGGTGTTGTAGCTGCAACAGGGCTTGTGCTTGCTGATGTTGATGAAAGAACAGTTGTTGTTTGAACTGTAGATGCGGTCGTTGGCAAAAGGTTAGTGTATATTTGAGTAGTTGTTACTGGCATTTCAGATGTTGTGGCTACAACAGGGCTTGTCCTTGCAGATGTTGATGGCAGAACAGTTGTTGTTTGAATTGTAGATGCAGTTGTTGGCAAAAGTGTAGTGCTTTGTTGACTTGTAGTTATTGCTATTTCCGATGTTGTGGCAGCCAAAGGACTTGTGGTTGTTGATGTTTTTGTCATATCAGCTTCAGTAGTTATTTCAGGTCCAGTAGTTGTAATGTCTTGGGCTACAGTTGTTGTCTCAAGAGTTGTTGATGTTGACAAATGTGTAATGCCTCTTTGGGTTGTTGTTACTGCAATTTCAGATGTTGTGGGTGCAACAAGGCTTGTGCTTGCTGATGTTGATGAAAGAACAGTTGTTGTTTGAACTGTAGATGCAGTTGTTGGCAAAAGTGTAGTGCTTTGTTGACTTGTAGTTGTTGCCATTTCTGATGTTGTAGCAGCCAAAGGACTTGTGGTTGTTGATGTTTTTGTCATATCAGCTTCGGTAGTTATTTCAGGTTCGGTAGTTGTGATGTCTTGAGCTACAGTTGTTGTCTCAAGAGTTGTTGATGGCTCACCAGTCGATGTCTGAAGAGTTGTTGATGTTGGCAAAAGGGTAGTGTGTATTTGAGTAGTTGTTACTGGCATTTCAGATGTTGTGGCTACAACAGGGCTTGTGCTTGCTGATGTTGATGGCAGAACAGTTGTTGTTTGAACTGTAGATGCAGTTGTTGTCTCAAAATTTGTTGATAGCTCACCAGGCATTGTCTGAACAGTTGTTGATGTTGTTCGCCAAGGTGTCGTACTTGGTTGAGTTGTTGTTACTGTCTTTTCAGGTGTTGTAGCTGCAACAGGGCTTGTGCTTGCTGATGTTGATGAAAGAACAGTTGTTGTTTGAACTGTAGATGCAGTTGTTGTCTCAAAAGTTGTTGATGGCTCACCAGGCATTGTCTGAACAGTTGTTGATGTTCTTTGCCAAGGTGTAGTACTTGGTTGAGTTGTTGTTACTGTCATTTCAGGTGTTGTAGCTGCAACAGGGCTTGTGCTTGCTGATGTTGATGAAAGAACAGTTGTTGTTTGAACTGTAGATGCAGTTGTTGGCAAAAGTGTAGTGCTTTGTTGACTTGTAGTTATTGCTATTTCCGATGTTGTGGCAGCCAAAGGACTTGTGGTTGTTGATGTTTTTGTCATATCAGCTTCGGTAGTTATTTCAGGTTCAGTAGTTTTGATGTCTTGAGCTACAGTTGTTGTCTCAAGATTTGTTGATGGCTCACCAGTCAATGTCTGAAGAGTTGTTGATGTTGACAAAAGCGTAGTGCCTATTTGAGTTGTTGTTACTGCAATTTCAGATGTTGTGGCTGCAACAGAGCTTGTGCTTGATGTTGATGGCAGAAAAGTTGTTGTTTGAACTGTAGATGCAGTTGTTGTCTCAAAAGTTGTTGATGGCTCACCAGGCATTGTCTGAACAGTTGTTGATGTTGTTGGCCAAGGTGTAGTACTTGGTTGAGTTGTTGTTACTGTCATTTCAGGTGTTGTAGCTGCAACAGGGCTTGTGCTTGCTGATGTGGATGAAAGAACAGTTGTTGTTTGAACTGTAGATGCAGTTGTTGTCTCAAGAGCTGTTGATGGCTCACCAGGCATTGTCTGAACAGTTGTTGATGTTGTTGGCCAAGGTGTAGTACTTGGTTGAGTTGTTGTTACTGTCATTTCAGGTGTTGTAGCTGCAACAGGGCTTGTGTTTGCTGATGTTGATGAAATAACAGTTGTTGTTTGACCTGTAGATGCAGTTGTTGTTTCAAGAGTTGTTGATGTTGATGGCTCACCATGCATTGTCTGAACAGTTGTTGATGTTGGCCAAGGTGTAGTTCTTGGTTGAATTGTTGTTACTGTTATTTCAGGTGTTGTAGCTGCAACAGGGCTTGTGCTTGCTGATGTTGATGGCAGAACAGTTGTTGTTTGAACTGTAGATGCAGTTGTTGTCTCAAGAGTTGTTGATGTTGTTGGCTCACCAGGTATTGTCTGAAAAGTTGTTGATGTTCTTGGCCAAGGTGTAGTACTTGGTTGAGTTGTTGTTACTGTCATTTCAGGTGTCGTACCTGCAACAGGGTTTGTGCTTGCTGATGTTGATGAAAGAACAGTTGTTGTTTGAACTGTAGATGCGGTCGTTGGCAAAAGGTTAGTGTGTATTTGAGTAGTTGTTACTGGCATTTCAGATGTTGTGGCTACAACAGGGCTTGTCCTTGCAGATGTTGATGGCAGAACAGTTGTTGTTTGAATTGTAGATGCAGTTGTTGGCAAAAGTGTAGTGCTTTGTTGACTTGTAGTTATTGCTATTTCCGATGTTGTGGCAGCCAAAGGACTTGTGGTTGTTGATGTTTTTGTCATATCAGCTTCAGTAGTTATTTCAGGTCCAGTAGTTGTAATGTCTTGGGCTTCAGTTGTTGTCTCAAGAGTTGTTGATGTTAACAAATGTGTACTGCCTCTTTGGGTTGTTGTTACTGCAATTTCAGATGTTGTGGGTGCAACAGGGCTTGTGCTTGCTGATGTTGATGAAAGAACAGTTGTTGTTTGACCTGTAGATGCAGTTGTTGTCTCAAGAGTTGTTGATGTTGATGGCTCACTAGGCATTGTCTGAACAGTTTTTAATGTTGTTGGCCAAGGTGTAGTACTTGGTTGAGTTGTTGTTACTGTCATTTCAGGTGTTGTAGCTGCAACAGGGTTTGTGCTTGCTGATGTTGATGAAAGAACAGTTGTTGTTTGAACTGTAGATGCGGTTGTTGGCAAAAGGTTAGTGTGTATTTGAGTAGTTGTTACTGGCATTTCAGATGTTGTGGCTACAACAGGGCTTGTCCTTGCAGATGTTGATGGCAGAACAGTTGTTGTTTGAATTGTAGATGCAGTTGTTGGCAAAAGTGTAGTGCTTTGTTGACTTGTAGTTATTGCTATTTCCGATGTTGTGGCAGCCAAAGGACTTGTGGTTGTTGATGTTTTTGTCATATCAGCTTCAGTAGTTATTTCAGGTCCAGTAGTTGTAATGTCTTGGGCTACAGTTGTTGTCTCAAGAGTTGTTGATGTTGACAAATGTGTAATGCCTCTTTGGGTTGTTGTTACTGCAATTTCAGATGTTGTGGGTGCAACAAGGCTTGTGCTTGCTGATGTTGATGAAAGAACAGTTGTTGTTTGAACTGTAGATGCAGTTGTTGGCAAAAGTGTAGTGCTTTGTTGACTTGTAGTTGTTGCCATTTCTGATGTTGTAGCAGCCAAAGGACTTGTGGTTGTTGATGTTTTTGTCATATCAGCTTCGGTAGTTATTTCAGGTTCGGTAGTTGTGATGTCTTGAGCTACAGTTGTTGTCTCAAGAGTTGTTGATGGCTCACCAGTCGATGTCTGAAGAGTTGTTGATGTTGGCAAAAGGGTAGTGTGTATTTGAGTAGTTGTTACTGGCATTTCAGATGTTGTGGCTGCAACAGGGCTTGTGCTTGCTGATGTTGATGAAAGAACAGTTGTTGTTTGAACTGTAGATGCAGTTGTTGTCTCAAAAGTTGTTGATGGCTCACCAGGCATTGTCTGAACAGTTGTTGATGTTCTTTGCCAAGGTGTAGTACTTGGTTGAGTTGTTGTTACTGTCATTTCAGGTGTTGTAGCTGCAACAGGGCTTGTGCTTGCTGATGTTGATGAAAGAACAGTTGTTGTTTGAACTGTAGATGCAGTTGTTGGCAAAAGTGTAGTGCTTTGTTGACTTGTAGTTATTGCTATTTCCGATGTTGTGGCAGCCAAAGGACTTGTGGTTGTTGATGTTTTTGTCATATCAGCTTCGGTAGTTATTTCAGGTTCAGTAGTTGTGATGTCTTGAGCTACAGTTGTTGTCTCAAGATTTGTTGATGGCTCACCAGTCAATGTCTGAAGAGTTGTTGATGTTGACAAAAGCGTAGTGCCTATTTGAGTTGTTGTTACTGCAAATTCAGATGTTGTGGCTGCAACAGAGCTTGTGCTTGATGTTGATGGCAGAAAAGTTGTTGTTTGAACTGTAGATGCAGTTGTTGTCTCAAAAGTTGTTGATGGCTCACCAGGCATTGTCTGAACAGTTGTTGATGTTGTTGGCCAAGGTGTAGTACTTGGTTGAGTTGTTGTTACTGTCATTTCAGGTGTTGTAGCTGCAACAGGGCTTGTGCTTGCTGATGTGGATGAAAGAACAGTTGTTGTTTGAACTGTAGATGCAGTTGTTGTCTCAAGAGCTGTTGATGGCTCACCAGGCATTGTCTGAACAGTTGTTGATGTTGTTGGCCAAGGTGTAGTACTTGGTTGAGTTGTTGTTACTGTCATTTCAGGTGTTGTAGCTGCAACAGGGCTTGTGCTTGCTGATGTTGATGAAATAACAGTTGTTGTTTGACCTGTAGATGCAGTTGTTGTCTCAAGAGTTGTTGATGTTGATGGCTCACCATGCATTGTCTGAACAGTTGTTGATGTTGGCCAAGGTGTAGTTCTTGGTTGAATTGTTGTTACTGTTATTTCAGGTGTTGTAGCTGCAACAGGGCTTGTGCTCGCTGATGTTGATGGCAGAACAGTTGTTGTTTGAACTGTAGCTGCAGTTGTTGTCTCAAGAGTTGTTGATGTTGTTGGCTCACCAGGTATTGTCTGAAAAGTTGTTGATGTTCTTGGCCAAGGTGTAGTACTTGGTTGAGTTGTTGATACTGTCATTTCAGGTGTCGTACCTGCAACAGGGCTTGTGCTTGATGTTGATGGCAGAAAAGTTGTTGTTTGAACTGTAGATGCAGTTGTTGTCTCAAAAGTTGTTGATGGCTCACCAGGCATTGTCTGAACAGTTGTTGATGTTGTTGGCCAAGGTGTTGTATTTGGTTGAGTTGTTGTTACTTTCATTTCAGGTGTTGTAGCTGCAGCAGAGCGTGTGCTTGCTAATGTTGATGAAAGAACAGTTGTTGTTTTAACTGTAGATTCAGTTGTTGGCAAAAGGGTAGTGTGTATTTGAGTAGTTGTTACTGGCATTTCAGATGCTGTGGCTACAACAGGGCTTGTGCTTGCTGATGTTGATGAAAGAACAGTTGTTGTTTGACCTGTAGATGCAGTTGTTGTCTCAAGAGTTGTTGATGTTGATGGCTCACCAGGCATTGTCTGAAAAGTTGTTGATGTTGTTGGCCAAGGTGTAGTACTTGGTTGAGTTGTTGTTACTGTCATTTCAGGTGTTGTAGCTGCAACAGGGCTTGTGCTTGCTGATGTGGATGAAAGAACAGTTGTTGTTTGAACTGTAGATGCAGTTGTTGTCTCAAAAGTTGTTGATGGCTCACCAGGCATTGTCTGAACAGTTGTTGATGTTGTTGGCCAAGGTGTAGTACTTGGTTGAGTTGTTGTTACTGTCATTTCAGGTGTTGTAGCTGCAACAGGGCTTGTGCTTGCTGATGTGGATGAAAGAACAGTTGTTGTTTGAACTGTAGATGCAGTTGTTGTCTCAAAGGTTGTTGATGGCTCACCAGGCATTGTCTGAACAGTTGTTGATGTTGTTGGCCAAGGTGTAGTACTTGGTTGAGTTGTTGTTACTGTCATTTCAGGTGTTGTAGCTGCAACAGGGCTTGTGCTTGCTGATGTTGATGGCAGAACAGTGGTTGTTTGAACTGTAGATGCAGTTGTTGTCTCAAAAGTTGTTGATGTTGTTGGCTCACCAGGCATTGTTTGAAAAGTTGTTGATGTTCTTGGCCAAGGTGTAGTACTTGGTTGAGTTGTTGTTACTGTCATTTCAGGTGTTGTAGCTGCAACAGGGCTTGTGCTTGCTGATGTTGATGAAAGAACAGTTGTTGTTTGAACTGTAGATGCGGTCGTTGGCAAAAGGTTAGTGTATATTTGAGTAGTTGTTACTGGCATTTCAGATGTTGTGGCTACAACAGGGCTTGTCCTTGCAGATGTTGATGGCAGAACAGTTGTTGTTTGAATTGTAGATGCAGTTGTTGGCAAAAGTGTAGTGCTTTGTTGACTTGTAGTTATTGCTATTTCCGATGTTGTGGCAGCCAAAGGACTTGTGGTTGTTGATGTTTTTGTCATATCAGCTTCAGTAGTTATTTCAGGTCCAGTAGTTGTAATGTCTTGGGCTACAGTTGTTGTCTCAAGAGTTGTTGATGTTGACAAATGTGTAATGCCTCTTTGGGTTGTTGTTACTGCAATTTCAGATGTTGTGGGTGCAACAAGGCTTGTGCTTGCTGATGTTGATGAAAGAACAGTTGTTGTTTGAACTGTAGATGCAGTTGTTGGCAAAAGTGTAGTGCTTTGTTGACTTGTAGTTGTTGCCATTTCTGATGTTGTAGCAGCCAAAGGACTTGTGGTTGTTGATGTTTTTGTCATATCAGCTTCGGTAGTTATTTCAGGTTCGGTAGTTGTGATGTCTTGAGCTACAGTTGTTGTCTCAAGAGTTGTTGATGGCTCACCAGTCGATGTCTGAAGAGTTGTTGATGTTGGCAAAAGGGTAGTGTGTATTTGAGTAGTTGTTACTGGCATTTCAGATGTTGTGGCTACAACAGGGCTTGTGCTTGCTGATGTTGATGGCAGAACAGTTGTTGTTTGAACTGTAGATGCAGTTGTTGTCTCAAAATTTGTTGATAGCTCACCAGGCATTGTCTGAACAGTTGTTGATGTTGTTCGCCAAGGTGTCGTACTTGGTTGAGTTGTTGTTACTGTCTTTTCAGGTGTTGTAGCTGCAACAGGGCTTGTGCTTGCTGATGTTGATGAAAGAACAGTTGTTGTTTGAACTGTAGATGCAGTTGTTGTCTCAAAAGTTGTTGATGGCTCACCAGGCATTGTCTGAACAGTTGTTGATGTTCTTTGCCAAGGTTTAGTACTTGGTTGAGTTGTTGTTACTGTCATTTCAGGTGTTGTAGCTGCAACAGGGCTTGTGCTTGCTGATGTTGATGAAAGAACAGTTGTTGTTTGAACTGTAGATGCAGTTGTTGGCAAAAGTGTAGTGCTTTGTTGACTTGTAGTTATTGCTATTTCCGATGTTGTGGCAGCCAAAGGACTTGTGGTTGTTGATGTTTTTGTCATATCAGCTTCGGTAGTTATTTCAGGTTCAGTAGTTTTGATGTCTTGAGCTACAGTTGTTGTCTCAAGATTTGTTGATGGCTCACCAGTCAATGTCTGAAGAGTTGTTGATGTTGACAAAAGCGTAGTGCCTATTTGAGTTGTTGTTACTGCAATTTCAGATGTTGTGGCTGCAACAGAGCTTGTGCTTGATGTTGATGGCAGAAAAGTTGTTGTTTGAACTGTAGATGCAGTTGTTGTCTCAAAAGTTGTTGATGGCTCACCAGGCATTGTCTGAACAGTTGTTGATGTTGTTGGCCAAGGTGTAGTACTTGGTTGAGTTGTTGTTACTGTCATTTCAGGTGTTGTAGCTGCAACAGGGCTTGTGCTTGCTGATGTGGATGAAAGAACAGTTGTTGTTTGAACTGTAGATGCAGTTGTTGTCTCAAGAGCTGTTGATGGCTCACCAGGCATTGTCTGAACAGTTGTTGATGTTGTTGGCCAAGGTGTAGTACTTGGTTGAGTTGTTGTTACTGTCATTTCAGGTGTTGTAGCTGCAACAGGGCTTGTGTTTGCTGATGTTGATGAAATAACAGTTGTTGTTTGACCTGTAGATGCAGTTGTTGTTTCAAGAGTTGTTGATGTTGATGGCTCACCATGCATTGTCTGAACAGTTGTTGATGTTGGCCAAGGTGTAGTTCTTGGTTGAATTGTTGTTACTGTTATTTCAGGTGTTGTAGCTGCAACAGGGCTTGTGCTTGCTGATGTTGATGGCAGAACAGTTGTTGTTTGAACTGTAGATGCAGTTGTTGTCTCAAGAGTTGTTGATGTTGTTGGCTCACCAGGTATTGTCTGAAAAGTTGTTGATGTTCTTGGCCAAGGTGTAGTACTTGGTTGAGTTGTTGTTACTGTCATTTCAGGTGTCGTACCTGCAACAGGGCTTGTGCTTGATGTTGATGGCAGAAAAGTTGTTGTTTGAACTGTAGATGCAGTTGTTGTCTCAAAAGTTGTTGATGGCTCACCAGGCATTGTCTGAACAGTTGTTGATGTTGTTGGCCAAGGTGTAGTACTTGGTTGAGTTGTTGTTACTGTCATTTCAGGTGTTGTAGCTGCAACAGGGCTTGTGCTTGCTGATGTGGATGAAAGAACAGTTGTTGTTTGAACTGTAGATGCAGTTGTTGTCTCAAGAGCTGTTGATGGCTCACCAGGCATTGTCTGAACAGTTGTTGATGTTGTTGGCCAAGGTGTAGTACTTGGTTGAGTTGTTGTTACTGTCATTTCAGGTGTTGTAGCTGCAACAGGGCTTGTGCTTGCTGATGTTGATGAAATAACAGTTGTTGTTTGACCTGTAGATGCAGTTGTTGTCTCAAGAGTTGTTGATGTTGATGGCTCACCATGCATTGTCTGAACAGTTGTTGATGTTGGCCAAGGTGTAGTTCTTGGTTGAATTGTTGTTACTGTTATTTCAGGTGTTGTAGCTGCAACAGGGCTTGTGCTTGCTGATGTTGATGGCAGAACAGTTGTTGTTTGAACTGTAGATGCAGTTGTTGTCTCAAGAGTTGTTGATGTTGTTGGCTCACCAGGTATTGTCTGAAAAGTTGTTGATGTTCTTGGCCAAGGTGTAGTACTTGGTTGAGTTGTTGTTACTGTCATTTCAGGTGTTGTACCTGCAACAGGGCTTGTGCTTGATGTTGATGGCAGAAAAGTTGTTGTTTGAACTGTAGATGCAGTTGTTGTCTCAAAAGTTGTTGATGGCTCACCAGGCATTGTCTGAACAGTTGTTGATGTTCTTTGCCAAGGTGTAGTACTTGGTTGAGTTGTTGTTACTGTCATTTCAGGTGTTGTATCTGCAACAGGGCTTGTGCTTGCTGATGTTGATAAAAGAACAGTTGTTGTTTGAACTGCAGATGCAGTTGTTGACAAAAGGGTAGTGTGTATTTGAGTAGCTGTTACTGGCATTTCAGATGTTGTGGCTACAACAGGGCTTGCCCTTGCAGATGTTGATGGCAGGACAGTTGTTGTTTGAATTGTAGATGCAGTTGTTGGCAAAAGTGTAGTGCTTTGTTGACTTGTAGTTATTGCTATTTTCGATGTTGTGCCAGCCAAAGGACTTGTGGTTGCTGATGTTTTTGTCATATCAGCTTCAGTAGTTGTTTTAGGTTGAGTAGTTGTGATGTCTTGAGGTACAGTTGTTGCCTTATGAGTTGTTGATGTTGATGGCTCATCAGGCGTTGTCTGAACAGTTGTTGATGTTGTTGGCGGAAGTGTAGTACTTTGCATAGTAAATACAGTTGTTGTCGGCTGCTCAGTTGTGGTATCTTCAGTAAGTGTATCTATTATTTTTAAAAAGTCCAAAAATAGGTTATAGGTTGGAAATTTTTAGTACTTACAGCTATAGCCTACTATCACTAAGTATTTGTCACTTGTAAACATGCTTACTTTTTATAAAACTATAAAAACCATATGAATATGACACTCACAAGCAACAATGCTGGATCTGATGACATTCAAGAAGACAGTGGATTCATCAAGACATTCTTCAAATGTCTGCTCTATGTCTGTTCCATCGGGACATGTATTGTTTTCAAAAATTGCCAGAGCTGTCACCTCTACAGAGCCAGGCCTAATAATGAAATGGAAAAGAGCATTTGCTGCAGATTGTATCCTTTTTGTTTCAAGTTTGACAAAAATAATTAAATTGTTCTTTATAAAAAAATGTATTATTGTTACACTGAGAAAAATCTATTTTACTAACATGGTAAAGAGAGTAAGTTTTACCTGAATTTGATGATAATGGATCTTTGGAAAGTTGAAGGATATTTGAGTTTGAATCCTCGATTAAGCTGCAAAAAAATGAGAATTAAAGTATGCACACACACACACACACACACACACACACACACACACACACACACACACACACACACACACACACACACACACATATATATAAATTTTATAAAGTATTTACAGTGTATTATGCTTTTGCAGTAAAAAGGGTGTAAAAATAGATGCAAATCAACAATCACTTACCTCTGTTGTTACATTTCTTTCCAGTAACTTATATTTAGATGATGTTTTATCATAATAATCTTGAAGAAATTCCAGTATGATCTTAAACTTTATATAAATATATGCTTCATTCTCTGTGGGGGGATCAAGAGACGCTAAGGTCGTTGTAGACGGGATTATTTGAGTTATGGTGGATTTTTCAGTAGTATCCACTGGTCTACTCATTGTTGGCTGTATGGTTGTCTCAGCAAGGGAGTTTGTAGCCAATTCAGTGGATATTACTGCTTGAGTTACAATTGTTGTCTGAAGAGTTTTCGATGTTGATGGCAAAATAGTTGTTTGAAAACTGGATAAGCTTGTTGGCAAAAGTGTAGTGCTTTGTTGAGTTGTTGTTACTGCAATTTCAGATGTTGCCGCTGCAATAGGGTGTGTGCTTGCTGATGTTGATGGAAGAACAGTTGCTGTTTGAACTAAAGAAGGGGTTGCTGGCAAAAGTGTAGTGCTTTGTTGAGTTGTTGTTATTGCCATTTCTGATGTTGTGGTAGCCAAAGGACTTATGGTTGTTGATGTTTTTCTCATATCAGCTTCAGTAGTTATTTGAGATCCAGTGGTTGTGATGTCTTGAGCTACAGTTGTTGTCTCAAGAGTTGTTGATGTTGATGGCTCACCAGGCATTGTCTGAACAGTTGTTGATGTTATTGGCCAAGGTGTAGTACTTGGTTGAGTTGTTGTTACTGTCATTTCAGGTGTTGTAGCTGCAACAGGGCTTGTGCTTGCTGATGTTGATGAAAGAACAGTTGCTGTTTGACCTGCAGATGCAGTTGTTGTCTCAAGAGTTGTTGATGTTGATTGCTCACCAGGCATTGTCTGAACAGTTGTTGATGTTCTTTGCCAAGGTGTAGTACTCGATTGAGTTGTTGTTACTGTCATTTCAGGTGTTGTAGCTGCAACAGGGCTTGTGCTTGCTGATGTTGATGGCAGAACAGTTGTTGTTTGAATTGTAGATGCAGTTGTTGGCAAAAGTGTAGTGCTTTGTTGACTTGTAGTTATTGCTATTTCCGATGTTGTGGCAGCCAAAGGACTTGTGGTTGTTGATGTTATTGTCATATCAGCTTCAGTAGTTATTTCAGGTTCAGTAGTTGTGATGTCTTGGGCTACAGTTGTTGTCTCAAGAGTTGTTGATGTTGACAAATGTGTAATGCCTCTTTGGGTTGTTGTTACTGCAATTTCAGATGTTGTGGGTGCAACAGGGCTTGTGCTTGTTGATGTTGATGAAAGAACAGTTGTTGTTTGTACTGTAGATGTAGTTGTTGGCAAAAGTGTAGTGCTTTGTTGACTTGTAGTTATTGCTATTTCCGATGTTGTGGCAGCCAAAGGACTTGTGGTTGTTGATGTTTTTGTCATATCAGCTTCGGTAGTTATTTCAGGTTCAGTAGTTGTGATGTCTTGAGCTACAGTTGTTGTCTCAAGATTTGTTGATGGCTCATCAGTCAATGTCTGAAGAGTTGTTGATGTTGACAAAAGCGTAGTGCCTATTTGAGTTGTTGTTACTGCAATTTCAGATGTTGTGGCTGTAACAGAGCTTGTGCTTGATGTTGATGACAGAAAAGTTGTTGTTTGAACTGTAGATGCAGTTGTTGTCTCAAAGGCTGTTGATGGCTCACCTGGCATTGTCTGAACAGTTGTTGATGTTGTTGGCCAAGGTGTAGTACTTGGTTGAGTTGTTGTTACTGTCATTTCAGGTGTTGTAGCTGCAACAGGGCTTGTGCTTGCTGATGTGGATGAAAGAACAGTTGTTGTTTGAACTGTAGATGCAGTTGTTGTCTCAAAGGCTGTTGATGGCTCACCAGGCATTGTCTGAACAGTTGTTGATGTTGTTGGCCAAGGTGTAGTACTTGGTTGAGTTGTTGTTACTGTCATTTCAGGTGTTGTAGCTGCAACAGGGCTTGTGCTTGCTGATGTTGATGAAATAACAGTTGTTGTTTGACCTGTAGATGCAGTTGTTGTCTCAAGAGTTGTTGATGTTGATGGCTCACCAGGCATTGTCTGAACAGTTGTTGATGTTGGCCAAGGTGTAGTACTTGGTTGAATTGTTGTTACTGTTATTTCAGGTGTTGTAGCTGCAAGAGGGCTTGTGCTTGCTGATGTTGATGGCAGAACAGTTGTTGTTTGAACTGTAGATGCAGTTGTTGTCTCAAGAGTTGTTGATGTTGTTGGCTCACCAGGTATTGTCTGAAAAGTTGTTGATGTTCTTGGCCAAGGTGTAGTACTTGGCTGAGTTGTTGTTACTGTCATTTCAGGTGTTGTAGCTGCAACAGGGCTTGTGCTTGATGTTGATGGCAGAACAGTTGTTGTTTGAACTGTAGATGCAGTTGTTGTCTCAAAAGTTGTTGATGGCTCACCAGGCATTGTCTGAACAGTTGTTGATGTTCTTGGCCAAGGTGTAGTACTTGGTTGAGTTGCTGTTACTGTCATTTCAGGTGTTGTAGCTGCAACAGGGCTTGTGCTTGATGTTAATGGCAGAACAGTTGTTGTTTGAACTGTAGATGCAGTTGTTGTCTCAAAAGTTGTTGATGGCTCACCAGGCATTGTCTGAACAGTTGTTGATGTTCTTTGCCAAGGTGTAGTACTTGGTTGAGTTGTTGTTACTGTCATTTCAGGTGTTGTAGCTGCAACAGGGCTTGTGCTTGATGTTGATGGCAGAACAGTTGTTGTTTGAACTGTAGATGCAGTTGTTGACAAAAGGGTAGTGTGTATTTGAGTAGCTGTTACTGGCATTTCAGATGTTGTAGCTGCAACAGGGCTTGTGCTTGATGTTGATGGCAGGACAGTTGTTGTTTGAATTGTAGATGCAGTTGTTGGCAAAAGTGTAGTGCTTTGTTGACTTGTAGTTATTGCTATTTTCGATGTTGTGCCAGCCAAAGGACTTGTGGTTGTTGATGTTTTTGTCATATCAGCTTCAGTAGTTATTTCAGGTCCAGTAGTTGTAATGTCTTGGGCTACAGTTGTTGTCTCAAGAGTTGTTGATGTTGACAAATGTGTAATGCCTCTTTGGGTTGTTGTTACTGCAATTTCAGATGTTGTGGGTGCAACAGGGCTTGTGCTTGCTGATGTTGATGAAAGAACAGTTGTTGTTTGAACTGTAGATGCAGTTGTTGTCTCAAGAGTTGTTGATGTTGATGGCTCACTAGGCATTGTCTGAACAGTTGTTAATGTTGTTGGCCAAGGTGTAGTACTTGGTTGAGTTGTTGTTACTGTCATTTCAGGTGTTGTAGCTGCAACAGGGCTTGTGCTTGCTGATGTTGAAGAAAGAACAGTTGTTGTTTGACCTGTAGATGCAGTTGTTGTCTCAAGAGTTGTTGATGTTGATGGCTCACTAGGCATTGTCTGAACAGTTGTTAATGTTGTTGGCCAAGGTGTAGTACTTGGTTGAGTTGTTGTTACTGTCATTTCAGGTGTTGTTGCTGCAACAGGGCTTGTGCTTGCTGATGTTGATGAAAGAACAGTTGTTGTTTGAACTGTAGATGCAGTTGTTGTCTCAAGAGTTGTTGATGTTGATGGCTCACTAGGCATTGTCTGAACAGTTGTTAATGTTGTTGGCCAAGGTGTAGTACTTGGTTGAGTTGTTGTTACTGTCATTTCAGGTGTTGTAGCTGCAACATGGCTTGTGCTTGCTGATGTTGATGAACGAACAGTTGTTGTTTGACCTGTAGATGCAGTTGTTGTCTCAAGAGTTGTTGATGTTGATGGCTCACTAGGCATTGTCTGAACAGTTGTTAATGTTGTTGGCCAAGGTGTAGTACTTGGTTGAGTTGTTGTTACTGTCATTTCAGGTGTTGTAGTTGCAACAGGGCTTGTGCTTGCTGATGTTGATGGCAGAACACTTGTTTGAACTGTAGATGCAGTTGTTGGCAAAAGGGTAGTGTGTATTTGAGTAGCTGTTACTGTCATTTCAGATGTTGTGCCTACAACAGGGCTTGTACTTGCAGATGTTGATGGCAGAACAGTTGTTGTTTGAACAGTAGATGTTTGAGATCCAGTGGTGGTGATGTCTTGAGCTACACTCATTGTGTCAAGCCTTGTTGATGTTGATGGCTTACCCGACATTGACTCAACAGTTGTTGATGTTGGGAAGAGTGTAGTGCCTATTTGAGTTGTTGTTACTGCCATTTCAGATGTTGTGGGTGCAACAGGGCTTGTGCTTGCTGATGTTGATGGAAGAACAGTTGTTGATTGAACTGTAGATGCAGTTGTTGGCAAAAATGTTGTGCTTTGTTGAGCTGTTGTTATTGGTGTTTCAGATGTTCTGGGTGCAAAAGGACTTGTTGTTGCTGATGTTTTTGTCATATCAGCTTCAGTAGTTGTTTTAGGTTGAGTAGTTGTGATGTTTTGAGGTACAGTTGTTGCCTTATGAGTTGTTGATGTTGATGGCTCATCAGGCGTTGTCTGAACAGTTGTTGATGTTGTTGGCGGAAGTGTAGTACTTTGCATAATAAATACAGTTGTTGTCGGCTGCTCAGTTGTGGTATCTTCAGTAAGTGTATCTATTATTTTTAAAAAGTCCAAAAATAGGTTATAGGTTGGAAAATTTTAGTACTTACAGCTGTAGCCTACTATCACTAAGTATTTGTCACTTGTAAACATGCTTACTTTTTAAACAACTATAAAAACCATATGAATATGACACTCACAAGCAACAATGCTGGATCTGATGACATTCAAGAAGACAGTGGATTCATCAAGACTTTCTTCAAATGTCTGCTCTATGTCTGTTCCATCGGGACATGTATTGTTTTCAAAAATTGCCAGAGCTGTCACCTCTACAGAGCCAGGCCTAATAATGAAATGGAAAGGAGCTTTTGCTGCAAATTGTATCCTTTTTGTTTCAAGTTTGACAAAAATAATTAAATTGTTCTTTATAAAAAAATGTATTATTGTTACACTGAGAAAAATCTATTTTACTAATATGGTAAAGAGAGTAAGTTTTACCTGAATTTGATGATAATGGATCTTTGGAAAGTTGAAGGATATTTGAGTTTGAATCCTCGATTAAGCTGCAAAAAAATGAGAATTAAAGTATGCACACACACACACACACACACACACACACACACACACACACACACACACACACACACACACACATATATATATAAATTTTATAAAGTATTTACAGTGTATTATGCTTTTGCAGTAAAAAGGGTGTAAAAATAGATGCAAATCAACAATCACTTACCTCTGTTGTTACATTTCTTTCCAGTAACTTATATTTAGATGATGTTTTATCATAATAATCTTGAAGAAATTCCAGTATGATCTTAAACTTTATATAAATATATGCTTCATTCTCTGTGGGGGGATCAAGAGACGCTAAGGTCGTTGTAGACGGGATTATTTGAGTTATGGTGGATTTTTCAGTAGTATCCACTGGTCTACTCATTGTTGGCTGTATGGTTGTCTCAGCAAGGGAGTTTGTAGCCAATTCAGTGGATATTACTGCTTGAGTTACAATTGTTGTCTGAAGAGTTTTCGATGTTGATGGCAAAATAGTTGTTTGAAAACTGGATGAGCTTGTTGGCAAAAGTGTAGTGCTTTGTTGAGTTGTTGTTACTGCAATTTCAGATGTTGCCACTGCAATAGGGTGTGTGCTTACTGATGTTGATGGAAGAACAGTTGCTGTTTGAACTAAAGAAGGGGTTGCTGGCAAAAGTGTAGTGCTTTGTTGAGTTGTTGTTATTGCCATTTCTGATGTTGTGGTAGCCAAAGGACTTATGGTTGTTGATGTTTTTGTCATATCAGCTTCAGTAGTTATTTGAGATCCAGTGGTTGTGATGTCTTGAGCTACAGTTGTTGTCTCAAGAGTTGTTGATGTTGATGGCTCACCAGGCATTGTCTGAACAGTTGTTGATGTTATTGGCCAAGGTGTAGTACTTGGTTGAGTTGTTGTTACTGTCATTTCAGGTGTTGTAGCTGCAACAGGGCTTGTGCTTGCTGATGTTGATGAAAGAACAGTTGTTGTTTGACCTGCAGATGCAGTTGTTGTCTCAAGAGTTGTTGATGTTGATTGCTCACCAGGCATTGTCTGAACAGTTGTTGATGTTCTTTGCCAAGGTGTAGTACTCGATTGAGTTGTTGTTACTGTCATTTCAGGTGTTGTAGCTGCAACAGGGCTTGTGCTTGCTGATGTTGATGGCAGAACAGTTGTTGTTTGAATTGTAGATGCAGTTGTTGGCAAAAGTGTAGTGCTTTGTTGACTTGTAGTTATTGCTATTTCCGATGTTGTGGCAGCCAAAGGACTTGTGGTTGTTGATGTTTTTGTCATATCAGCTTCGGTAGTTATTTCAGGTTCAGTAGTTGTGATGTCTTGAGCTACAGTTGTTGTCTCAAGATTTGTTGATGGCTCATCAGTCAATGTCTGAAGAGTTGTTGATGTTGACAAAAGCGTAGTGCCTATTTCAGTTGTTGTTACTGCAATTTCAGATGTTGTGGCTGTAACAGAGCTTGTGCTTGATGTTGATGACAGAAAAGTTGTTGTTTGAACTGTAGATGCAGTTGTTGTCTCAAAGGCTGTTGATGGCTCACCTGGCATTGTCTGAACAGTTGTTGATGTTGTTGGCCAAGGTGTAGTACTTGGTTGAGTTGTTGTTACTGTCATTTCAGGTGTTGTAGCTGCAACAGGACTTGTGCTTGCTGATGTGGATGAAAGAACAGTTGTTGTTTGAACTGTAGATGCAGTTGTTGTCTCAAAGGCTGTTGATGGCTCACCAGGCATTGTCTGAACAGTTGTTGATGTTGTTGGCCAAGGTGTAGTACTTGGTTGAGTTGTTGTTACTGTCATTTCAGGTGTTGTAGCTGCAACAGGGCTTGTGCTTGCTGATGTTGATGAAATAACAGTTGTTGTTTGACCTGTAGATGCAGTTGTTGTCTCAAGAGTTGTTGATGTTGATGGCTCACCAGGCATTGTCTGAACAGTTGTTGATGTTGGCCAAGGTGTAGTACTTGGTTGAATTGTTGTTACTGTTATTTCAGGTGTTGTAGCTGCAACAGGGCTTGTGCTTGCTGATGTTGATGGCAGAACAGTTGTTGTTTGAACTGTAGATGCAGTTGTTGTCTCAAGAGTTGTTGATGTTGTTGGCTCACCAGGTATTGTCTGAAAAGTTGTTGATGTTCTTGGCCAAGGTGTAGTACTTGGTTGAGTTGTTGTTACTGTCATTTCAGGTGTTGTAGCTGCAACAGGGCTTGTGCTTGCTGATGTGGATGAAAGAACAGTTGTTGTTTGAACTGTAGATGCAGTTGTTGTCTCAAAGGCTGTTGATGGCTCACCTGGCATTGTCTGAACAGTTGTTGATGTTGTTGGCCAAGGTGTAGTACTTGGTTGAGTTGTTGTTACTGCCATTTCAGGTGTTGTAGCTGCAACAGGGCTTGTGCTTGCTGATGTGGATGAAAGAACAGTTGTTGTTTGAACTGTAGATGCAGTTGTTGTCTCAAAGGCTGTTGATGGCTCACCAGGCATTGTCTGAACAGTTGTTGATGTTGTTGGCCAAGGTGTAGTACTTGGTTGAGTTGTTGTTACTGTCATTTCAGGTGTTGTAGCTGCAACAGGGCTTGTGCTTGCTGATGTTGATGGCAGAACAGTTGTTGTTTGAACTGTAGATGCAGTTGTTGTCTCAAGAGTTGTTGATGTTGTTGGCTCACCAGGTATTGTCTGAAAAGTTGTTGATGTTCTTGGCCAAGGTGTAGTACTTGGTTGAGTTGTTGTTACTGTCATTTCAGGTGTTGTAGCTGCAACAGGGCTTGTGCTTGATGTTGATGGCAGAACAGTTGTTGTTTGAACTGTAGATGCAGTTGTTGTCTCAAAAGTTGTTGATGGCTCACCAGGCATTGTCTGAACAGTTGTTGATGTTCTTTGCCAAGGTGTAGTACTTGGTTGAGTTGTTGTTACTGTCATTTCAGGTGTTGTAGCTGCAACAGGGCTTGTGCTTGATGTTGATGGCAGAACAGTTGTTGTTTGAACTGTAGATGCAGTTGTTGACAAAAGGGTAGTGTGTATTTGAGTAGCTGTTACTGGCATTTCAGATGTTGTAGCTACAACAGGGCTTGTCCTTGCAGATGTTGATGGCAGGACAGTTGTTGTTTGAATTGTAGATGCAGTTGTTGGCAAAAGTGTAGTGCTTTGTTGACTTGTAGTTATTGCTATTTTCGATGTTGTGCCAGCCAAAGGACTTGTGGTTGTTGATGTTTTTGTCATATCAGCTTCAGTAGTTATTTCAGGTCCAGTAGTTGTAATGTCTTGGGCTACAGTTGTTGTCTCAAGAGTTGTTGATGTTGACAAATGTGTAATGCCTCTTTGGGTTGTTGTTACTGCAATTTCAGATGTTGTGGGTGCAAGAGGGCTTGTGCTTGCTGATGTTGATGAAAGAACAGTTGTTGTTTGAACTGTAGATGCAGTTGTTGTCTCAAGAGTTGTTGATGTTGATGGCTCACTAGGCATTGTCTGAACAGTTGTTAATGTTGTTGGCCAAGGTGTAGTACTTGGTTGAGTTGTTGTTACTGTCATTTCAGGTGTTGTAGCTGCAACAGGGCTTGTGCTTGCTGATGTTGATGAAAGAACAGTTGTTGTTTGACCTGTAGATGCAGTTGTTGTCTCAAGAGTTGTTGATGTTGATGGCTCACTAGGCATTGTCTGAACAGTTGTTAATGTTGTTGGCCAAGGTGTAGTACTTGGTTGAGTTGTTGTTACTGTCATTTCAGGTGTTGTTGCTGCAACAGGGCTTGTGCTTGCTGATGTTGATGAAAGAACAGTTGTTGTTTGAACTGTAGATGCAGTTGTTGTCTCAAGAGTTGTTGATGTTGATGGCTCACTAGGCATTGTCTGAACAGTTGTTAATGTTGTTGGCCAAGGTGTAGTACTTGGTTGAGTTGTTGTTACTGTCATTTCAGGTGTTGTAGCTGCAACATGGCTTGTGCTTGCTGATGTTGATGAAAGAACAGTTGTTGTTTGACCTGTAGATGCAGTTGTTGTCTCAAGAGTTGTTGATGTTGATGGCTTACCCGACATTGACTCAACAGTTGTTGATGTTGGGAAGAGTGTAGTGCCTATTTGAGTTGTTGTTACTGCCATTTCAGATGTTGTGGGTGCAACAGGGCTTGTGCTTGCTGATGTTGATGGAAGAACAGTTGTTGATTGAACTGTAGATGCAGTTGTTGGCAAAAATGTTGTGCTTTGTTGAGCTGTTGTTATTGGTGTTTCAGATGTTCTGGGTGCAAAAGGACTTGTTGCTGATGTTTTTGTCATATCAGCTTCAGTAGTTGTTTTAGGTTGAGTAGTTGTGATGTCTTGAGGTACAGTTGTTGCCTTATGAGTTGTTGTTGTTGATGGCTCATCAGGCGTTGTCTGAACAGTTGTTGATGTTGTTGGCGGAAGTGTAGTACTTTGCATAATAAATACAGTTGTTGTCGGCTGCTCAGTTGTGGTATCTTCAGTAAGTGTATCTATTATTTTTAAAAAGTCCAAAAATAGGTTATAGGTTGGAAAATTTTAGTACTTACAGCTGTAGCCTACTATCACTAAGTATTTGTCACTTGTAAACATGCTTACTTTTTAAACAACTATAAAAACCATATGAATATGACACTCACAAGCAACAATGCTGGATCTGATGACATTCAAGAAGACAGTGGATTCATCAAGACTTTCTTCAAATGTCTGCTCTATGTCTGTTCCATCGGGACATGTATTGTTTTCAAAAATTGCCAGAGCTGTCACCTCTACAGAGCCAGGCCTAATAATGAAATGGAAAGGAGCTTTTGCTGCAAATTGTATCCTTTTTGTTTCAAGTTTGACAAAAATAATTAAATTGCTCTTTATAAAAAAAAAAAGTATTATTGTTACACTGAGAAAAATCTATTTTACTAACATGGTAAAGAGAGTAAGTTTTACCTGAATTTGATGATAATGGATCTTTGGAAAGTTGAAGGATATTTGAGTTTGAATCCTCGATTAAGCTGCAAAAAAATGAGAATTAAAGTATGCACACACACACACACACACACACATATATATAAATTTTATAAAGTATTTACAGTGTATTATGCTTTTGCAGTAAAAAGGGGGTAAAAATAGATCCAAATCAACAATCACTTACCTCTGTTGTTACATTTCTTTCCAGTAACTTATATTTAGATGATGTTTTATCATAATAATCTTGAAGAAATTCCAGTATGATCTTAAACTTTATATAAATATATGCTTCATTCTCTGTGGGGGGATCAAGAGACGCTAAGGTCGTTGTAGACGGGATTATTTGAGTTATGGTGGATTTTTCAGTAGTATCCACTGGTCTACTCATTGTTGGCTGTATGATTGTCTCAGCAAGGGAGTTTGTAGCCAATTCAGTGGATATTACTGCTTGAGTTACAATTGTTGTCTGAAGAGTTTTCGATGTTGATGGCAAAATAGTTGTTTGAAAACTGGATGAGCTTGTTGGCAAAAGTGTAGTGCTTTGTTGAGTTGTTGTTACTGCAATTTCAGATGTTGCCGCTGCAATAGGGTGTGTGCTTGCTGATGTTGATGGAAGAACAGTTGCTGTTTGAACTAAAGAAGGGGTTGCTGGCAAAAGTGTAGTGCTTTGTTGAGTTGTTGTTATTGCCATTTCTGATGTTATGGTAGCCAAAGGACTTGTGGTTGTTGATATTTTTGTCATATCAGCTTCAGTAGTTATTTGAGATCCAGTGGTTGTGATGTCTTGAGCTACAGTTGTTGTCTCAAGAGTTGTTGATGTTGATTGCTCACCAGGCATTGTCTGAACAGTTGTTGATGTTCTTTGCCAAGGTGTAGTACTCGATTGAGTTGTTGTTACTGTCATTTCAGGTGTTGTGGGTGCAACAGGGCTTGTGCTTGTTGATGTTGATGAAAGAACAGTTGTTGTTTGTACTGTAGATGTAGTTGTTGGCAAAAGTGTAGTGCTTTGTTGACTTGTAGTTATTGCCATTTCTGATGTTGTGGCAGACAAAGGACTTGTGGTTGTTGATGTTTTTGTCATATCAGCTTCGGTAGTTATTTCAGGTTCAGTAGTTGTGATGTCTTGAGCTACAGTTGTTGTCTCAAGAGTTGTTGATGGCTCACCAGTCGATGTCTGAAGAGTTGTTGATGTTGACAAAAGCGTAGTGCCTATTTGAGTTGTTGCTACTGCAATTTCAGATGTTGTGGCTGCAACAGAGCTTGTGCTTGATGTTGATGGCAGAAAAGTTGTTGTTTGAACTGTAAATGCAGTTGTTGTCTCAAAAGTTGTTGATGGCTCACCAGGCCTTGTCTGAACAGTTGTTGATGTTGTTGGCCAAGGTGTAGTACTTGGTTGAGTTGTTGTTACTGTCATTTCAGGTGTTGTAGCTGCAACAGGGCTTGTGCTTGCTGATGTGGATGAAAGAGAAGTTGTTGTTTGAACTGTAGATGCAGTTGTTGGCAAAAGTGTAGTGCTTTGTTGACTTGTAGTTATTGCCATTTCTGATGTTGTGGCAGCCAAAGGACTTGTGGTTGTTGATGTTTTTGTCATATCAGCTTCGGCAGTTATTTCAGGTTCAGTAGTTGTGATGTCTTGAGCTACAGTTGTTGTCTCAAGAGTTGTTGATGGCTCACCAGTCGATGTCTGAAGAGTTGTTGATGTTGACAAAAGCGTAGTGCCTATTTGAGTTGTTATTACTGCAATTTCAGATGTTGTGGCTGCAACAGAGCTTGTGTTTGATGTTGATGGCAGAAAAGTTGTTGTTTGAACTGTAGATGCAGTTGTTGTCTCAAAAGTTGTTGATGGCTCACCAGGCATTGTCTGAACAGTTGTTGATGTTGTTGGCCAAGGTGTAGTACTTGGTTGAGTTGTTGTTACTGTCATTTCAGGTGTTTTAGCTGCAACAGGACTTGTGCTTGCTGATGTTGATGAAGGAACAGTTGTTGTTTGAACTGCAGATGCAGTTGTTGGCAAAAGGGTAGTGTGTATTTGAGTAGCTGTTACTGGCATTTCAGATGTTGTGGCTACAACAGGGCTTGTCCTCGCAGATGTTGATGGCAGAACAGTTGTTGTTTCAATTGTAGATGCAGTTGCTGGCAAAAGTGTAGTGCTTTGTTGACTTGTAGTTATTGCTATTTTCGATGTTGTGGCAGCTAAAGGACTTGTGGTTGTTGATGTTTTTGTCATATCGGCTTCAGTAGTTATTTCAGGTCCAGTAGTTGTAATGTCTTGGGCTGCAGTTGTTGTCTCAAGAGTTGTTGATGTTGACAAATGTGTAATGCCTCTTTGGGTTGTTGTTACTGCAATTTCAGATGTTGTGGGTGCAACAGGGCTTGTGCTTGCTGATGTTGATGAAAGAACTGTAGATGCAGTTGTTGGCAAAAGTGTAGTGCTTTGTTGACTTGTAGTTATTGCCATTTCTGATGTTGTAGCAGCCAAAGGACTTGTGGTTGTTGATGTTTTTGTCATATCAGCTTCAGTAGTTATTTCAGGTTCAGTAGTTGTGATGTCTTGAGCTACAGTTGTTGTCTCAAGAGTTGTTGATGGCTCACCAGTCGATGTCTGAAGAGTTGTTAATGTTGACAAAAGCGTAGTGCCTATTTCAGTTGTTACTGCGATTTCAGATGTTGTGACTGCAACAGAGCTTGTGCTTAATGTTGATGGCAGAAAAGTTGTTGTTTGAACTGTAGATGCAGTTGTTGTCTCAAAAGTTGTTGATGGCTCACCAGGCATTGTCTGAACAGTTGTTGATGTTGTTGGCCAAGGTGTAGTACTTGGTTGAGTTGTTGTTACTGTCTTTTCAGGTGTTGTAGCTGCAACAGGACTTGTGCTTGCTGATGTTGATGAAATAACAGTTGTTGTTTGACCTGTAGATGCAGTTGTTGTCTCAAGAGTTGTTGATGGCTCACCAGGCATTGTCTGAACAGTTGTTGATGTTCTTTGCCAAGGTGTAGTACTTGGTTGAGTTGTTGTTACTGTCATTTCAGGTGTTGTAGCTGCAACAGGGCTTGTGCTTGCTGATGTTGATGAAAGAACAGTTGTTGTTTGAACTGTAGATGCAGTTGTTGGCAAAAGTGTAGTGCTTTGTTGACTTGTAGTTATTGCTATTTCTGATGTTGTGGCAGCCAAAGGACTTGTGGTTGTTGATGTTTTTGTCATATCAGCTTCGGTAGTTATTTCAGGTTCAGTAGTTGTGATGTCTTGAGCTACAGTTGTTGTCTCAAGAGTTGTTGATGGCTCACCAGTTGATGTCTGAAGAGTTGTTGATGTTGACAAAAGCGTAGTGCCTATTTGAGTTGTTACTGCGATTTCAGATGTTGTGGCTGCAACAGAGCTTGTGCTTAATGTTGATGGCAGAAAAGTTGTTGTTTGAACTGTAGATGCAGTTGTTGTCTCAAAAGTTGTTGATGGCTCACTAGGCATTGTCTGAACAGTTGTTAATGTTGTTGGCCAAGGTGTAGTACTTGGTTGAGATGTTGTTACTGTCATTTCAGGTATTGTAGCTGCAACAGGGCTTGTACTTGCAGATGTTGATGGCAGAACAGTTGTTGTTTGAACAGTAGATGTTTGAGATCCAGTGGTGGTGATGTCTTGAGCTACACTCATTGTGTCAAGCCTTGTTGATGTTGATGGCTTACCCGACATTGACTCAACAGTTGTTGATGTTGGGAAGAGTGTAGTGCCTATTTGAGTTGTTGTTACTGCCATTTCAGATGTTGTGGGTGCAACAGGGTTTGTGCTTGCTGATGTTGATGGAAGAACAGTTGTTGATTGAACTGTAGATGCAGTTGTTGGCAAAAATGTAGTGCTTTGTTGAGCTGTTGTTATTTGTGTTTCAGATGTTGTGGCTGCAAAAGGACTTGTGGTTGTTGATGTTTTTGTCATATCAGCTTCAGTAGTTGTTTTAGGTTGAGTAGTTGTGATGTCTTGGGCTACAGTTGCAGTAGATGCAGTTGTTGCCTTATGAGTTGTTGATGTTGATGGCTCACCAGGCGTTGTCTGAACAGTTGTTGATGTTGTTGGCGGAAGTGTAGTACTTTGCATAGTAAATACAGTTGTTGTCGGCTGCTCAGTTGTGGTATCTTCAGTAAGTGTATCTATTATTTTAAAAAAGTCCAAAAATAGGTTATAGGTTGGAAAATTTTAGTACTTACAGCTATAGCCTACTATCACTAAGTATTTGTCACTTGTAAACATGCTTACTTTTTATACAACTATAAAAACTATATGAATATGACACTCACAAGCAACAATGCTGGATCTGATGACATTAAAGAAGACAGTGGATTCATCAAGACTTTCTTCAAATGTCTGCTCTATGTCTGTTCCATCGGGACATGTATTGTTTTCAAAAATTGCCAGAGCTGTCACGTCTACAGAGCCAGGCCTAATAATGAAATGGAAAGGAGCATTTGCTGCAAATTGTATCCTTGTTGTTTCAAGTTTGACAAAAATAATTAAACTGTTCTTTATAAAAAAATTTATTATTGTTACACTGAGAAAAATCTATTTTACTAACATGGTAAAGAGAGTAAGTTTTACCTGAATTTGATGATAATGGATCTTTGGAAAGTTGAAGGATATTTGAGTTTGAATCCTCGATTAAGCTGCAAAAAATGAGAATTAAAGTATGCACACACACACACACACACACACACACACACACACACACACACACACACACACACACACATATATAAATTTTATAATGTATTTAAAGTGTATTATGCTTTTGCAGTAAAAAGGGTGTAAAAATAGATGCAAATCAACAATCACTTACCTCTGTTGTTACATTTCTTTCCAGTAACTTATATTTAGAGGACGTTTTATCATAATAATCTTGAAGAAATTCCAGTATGATCTTAAACTTTATATAAATATATGCTTCATTCTCTGTGGGGGGATCAAGAGACGCTAAGGTCGTTGTAGAAGGGATTATTTGAGTTATGGTGGATTTTTCAGTAGTATCCACCTGTCTACTCATTGTTGGCTGTATGGTTGTCTCAGCAAGGGAGTTTGTAGCCAATTCAGTGGATATTACTGCTTGAGTTACAATTGTTGTCTGAAGAGTTTTCGATGTTGATGGCAAAATAGTTGTTTGAAAACTGGATGAGCTTGTTGGCAAAAGTGTAGTGCTTTGTTGAGTTGTTGTTACTGCAATTTCAGATGTTGCGGCTGCAATAGGGTGTGTGCTTGCTGATGTTGATGGAAGAACAGTTGCTGTTTGAACTAAAGAAGGGGTTGCTGGCAAAAGTGTAGTGCTTTGTTGAGTTGTTGTTATTTCCATTTCTGATGTTGTGGTAGCCAAAGGACTTGTGGTTGTTGAGGTTTTTGTCATATCAGCTTCAGTAGTTATTTGAGATCCAGTGGTTGTGATGTCTTGAGCTACAGTTGTTGTCTCAAGAGTTGTTGATGTTGATGGCTCACCAGGCATTGTCTGAACAGTTGTTGATGTTGTTGGCCAAGGTGTAGTACTTGGTTGAGTTGTTGTTACTGTCATTTCAGGTGTTGTAGCTGTGACAGGGGTTGTGCTTGCTGATGTTGATGGCAGAACAGTTGTTGTTTGAACTGTAGATTCAGTTGTTGGCAAAAGGGTAGTGTGTATTTGGGTAGTTGTTATTGGCATTGTAGATGTTGTGGCTACAACAGGGCTTGTGCTTGCTGATGTTGATGGCAGAACAGTTGTTGTTTGAACTGTAGATGCAGTTATTGTCTCAAAAGTTGTTGATGGCTCACCAGGCATTGTCTGAACAGTTGTTGATGCTGTTGGCCAAGGTGTAGTACTTGGTTGAGTTGTTGTTACTGTCATTTCAGGTGTTGTAACTGCAACAGGGCTTGTGCTTGCTGATGTTGATGAAAGAACAGTTGTTGTTTGACCTGTAGATGCAGTTGTTGTCTCAAGAGTTGTTGATGTTGATGGCTCACCAGGCATTGTCTGAACAGTTGTTAATGTTGTTGGCCAAGGTGTAGTACTTGGTTGAGTTGTTGTTACTGTCATTTCAGGTATTGTAGCTGCAACAGGGCTTGTGCTTGCTGATGTTGATGAAAGAACAGTTGCAGAAGTTTGCTCTGGATGAAAATTTGTTGTTGCAATTCCACTGGTTGTAACTGGTTCAGTTAAAGTTGTTGTCTCCATGACACTAGATGTTGAAAACTCAGCTTTTGACCTTTGAGTAGTAGTTGAAGATGTGGGCAAATATGTACTACTTTGTTGAGTTGTTTTTATTGCCGATATTTCAGCTTCTGTGGCTGCAGGAGTTCTGCTTGTTGACTGCATTATTTCAGCTTCAGTACTTCCAAGTTTAGTAGTTGTTATTGGTTGGGTTACAGTTGTTGATGGCTCACTAGAAATTGCTTGTATAATTGCTGAGGTTGTTGGCAGAAGAAGACTTGTTGGCTTTTCTGTTCTTGCATCTACAGAAGTACTTATGCTTGTTAATTTAGAAGTTTCTTCAAGATCAGGTGTTGTGAGTTTTTCTACAGTTGTTTTCTCAAGAGTTGTAGATTTTGATGGCACAATAGTAGTTGTTTGAACCATAGATGAGGTTTCTGGAGGAAGTGTAGTGCTTGTTTCAGTTGCTTTCTCTGTAGAAAGGCTTAAGCTTGTTGATTGCAACTCAGCTTCAGTAAGTCTAGTGGTTGTGAGTGGTCGAGTTACAGTTGTCTCAATGGCTGAAAATGTTGATGGCGTCCCAGCTGAAGTTGAAACGGTATCTGAGGTCATTAGTAAAAGCTTTGTGCTCTGTTGAGTTGTTGTTGTCATTTCAGTTGTTATAGGCGAGGTTGTTGGCAAAAGATTTGTGCTTTGTTTAGTTGTAGTATCTGCAAATGTGCTAATGCTTGTTGACTGCGTTGTCATCTCAGCTGATTTTGTAGTAAAAGTCCCAATAATTGTGTCTGGTTTAGTTACAGTTGTCATTTCAAGAGTTGTTGTTCCCTTTTCAGTACTAGTTTTCTGTTTAGTGGTTTGGATTAGTACTGTTGTGGTCTCAGGAGTTGTAAATAATGATGTCTCACCAGTTGTTGTTTGAGTTGTTGATTGCATCGTTTGCTGAGGTGTTGTGCTTTTAACTGTTGTTGCTTCAGTTGTTGTATCTGGTGAATTGCGCATAATTATTAATTGCATTGTTGTCTCAGCTGGTGTTCTTGTTGTGAGTCCATTGGTTACAATGGGTTCTGTTACACTTGTTTTATAAGTTGTAGACTTCAAGTCTTGTGTAGTTGTTGTTTGATCAGTTTCTGAGGTTGTGAAAACATATGTACTTTCTTGAGTAGTTGTTGTCTTCTCAGTTGTGGTGTCTTCAGTTCGAGAACCTGTTTTATTGGTATAAATGTACACTTGGTTTGTTTTATAATAAACAAGTAATATTTTCATAATCATACTTTTATTATATTTATTGTGAAAGCATGTTATATGTATATGTTGTATTTGGCTTCAATAAATATGAGCTTTAGATATCAGAAATTTTAAAACGGAATATATTACTCACTTGCAACTATACTGGATGTGATGACATTTAAAGAGGATGAGCTTAGAGTTTCTATCAGTGACTCTTCAATATCTGTTGTGTTGGGAACCACATTCTGGTTTTCAAAAATGATCTGACTGCTCACACCTACAGAACCAAGCCTAACGGGAAAAAGGTGGCAAAAATCAGTCAATCAATTAATCAATATTTTTAAATAACTAATACAACTAATACAACAGGTAAATGATCTTATACATATTTTGCATATATTTAAATTGTTCATTTCACAGTTGTAATGTTTGCATATTAATTTTAACAGTAAATAATGTACAAATCAAATGAATTTTCTCACCAAAAACTGATGACAATTGATCTCCGGAAAGTAAATGGGTAGTGAAATTTGCATCCTCGATTTACCTGAAAAAGCAAATAAAGAGCAGAAACTGTATAACTAAAATGTTTATCTATATTTAAGCCAAACATTCAGCATACCTATATGTTGAGAAATTGCAAGCATGCAAGCACAGTGATTAAAATGGTAAAGCAATCAACAGTGTGTTTGAATGGTCTAATCAAAATGTTTTACTTCAAAATTGGGTGTAAAGTAAAAGTGCATTACCTCAGTTGCTACTTTTCTTTCCAATTCTTTATATTTATATGTTGTTTTGTCATAAAAATCCTGTATGAAATCCATATTTATGCGAAAATGTAGATAAATATACCCCTCATTCTCTGTGGGGGGATCAAGATCAAGTGGTTCTAGGGTGGTAGTGCTAAAATGGGTAGTGGTGGTTTGTTCAGCTGCTAAACTAGTAACTGGGTGTTGTGAGGCTGTAGGTAACATCTCAGTGGATGTATCTGTAAATCTACTGGTTGTGTCTGGAGCTGTTACTGTTGCTATGTTATGGCTTGTAGATGTTGATGACTCCACAGTAGTTATTTTATCTGTAACTGAGGTTGTTGGCAAAAGAACAGTACTTTGCTGAATCACTGCTGTTGTTGTTGGCATTTCAGATGTTGTTGTAGCAGAAGGGCTTGTGCTTGTTGATTGTCTTGCCATCTCAGCTTCTTGAGTTACTGTTGTCTCCATATTTGTAGACATCAATGGCTCAACACTTGTTATTTGAGCAGTCGTGGTTGTTACTTTTTCAATCACTGTTGTTGTGTCAATGGATGTCGACTTTGTTAGCAAAACAGTTTGTGTTTGCAAAAAGGTAGTGCTTTGTTGAGTTGTTGTTTCCATTTCAGAAGTTTGCTCTGGGTGAAAATTTTTTGTTGCAATTCCACTGGTTGTAACTGGTTCAGTTAAAGTTGTTGTCTCCATGACACTAGATGTTGAAAGCTCAGCTTTTGGCCTTTGAGTAGTAGTTGAAGATGTGGGCAAATATGTACTACTCTGTTGCGTTGCTTTCATTGAAGACATTTCAGCTTCTGTGGCTGCCGAAGGAGTTCTGCTTGTTGACTGCACTACCTCAGCTTTAGTACTTCCAAGTTTAGTAGCTGTTATCGGTTGGGTTACACTTGTTGTGTCAGTGGTTGTTGATGTTGATGGCTCACTAGAAAATGTCTGTACAGTTGCTGAGATGGTTGGCAGAAGCATAGTGCTTTGAGTCAGTGTTGTTGGCTTTTCTGTTCTTAAATCTACAGAAGTGCTGATGATTGTTGATTGTTTTGTTATTTCAGCTGATGTGACAGTTTGATCTGCAGTTGTTATCTCAAGAGTTGTAGATGTTGTTGGCACAACATAAGTTGTTTGAACCATAGATGAGGTTTCTGGAAGAAGTGTAGTGCTTGTTTGAGTTGCTTTCTCTGTAGAAATGCTTGTGCTTGTTGATTGCATCTCAGCTTCAGCACTCTGTGTATTTCTAGTGGTTGTTACTGGTTGGGTTACAGTTGTTGATGTTGAAGGTTCACTAGAAATTGCTTGTATAGTTGCTAAGGTTGTTGGCAGAAGAAGACTTGTTGACTTTTCTGTTATTGAATCTACAGAAGTACTTATGCTTGTTATTTTAGAAGTTCCTTCAACATCAGGTGTTGTGACTTTCTGATCTACAGTTGTTATCTTAAGAGTTGTAGATGTTGGTGGCACAATAGTAGTTGTTTGAAGCATAGATGAGGTTTCTGGATGAAGTGTAGTGCTTGTTTCAGTTGCTTTCTCTGTAGAAAGGCTTAAGCTTGTTGATTGCAACTCAGCTTCAGTAAGTCTAGTGGTTGTGAGTGGTCGAGTTACAGTTGTTGTCTCAATGGCTGAAAATGTTGATGGCTCCCCAGCTGAAGTTGGAACAGTATCTGAGGTCATTAGCAAAAGCGTTGTGCTCTGTTGAGTTGTTGATGGCATTTCAGTTGTTGTATAGGCTGTATTCCATTTGGTTGACAGTGGTTCAGTTAAAGTTGTTGTCTTCATGGCTGCAGTTGTAGATTGCTCTTCCGTCATTCTTTGAATAGTAGTTGAGTCTGTTGTCAAAAGTGTACTGCTTTGTTGAGTTGGTGTTGTTGTGTGTATTTCAGTTGTTGTGGCTGCAGAAGTGCTTGCACTTTTCGTTTGTGGTGCTGTTGTGATTGGTTTTGTTGATAGCTCACCAGTTGTTCTCGGTACATCAGAAGAGGTTGTTGGCAAAAGATTTGTGCTTTGTTCAGTTGTTGTATCTGCAAATGTGCTAATTCTTGTTGATTGCGTTGTCATCTCAGGTGGTTTTGGAGTGACAATCGCAATGGTTGTGTCTGGTTTAGTTACAGTTGTCATCTCAAGAGTTGTTGTTCCCTTTTCAGTACTAGTTTTCTGTTCAGTGGTTTGGATTGGTACCGTTGTGGTCTCAAGAGTTGTATATAAAGATTTCTCACCAGTTGTTGTTTGAGTTGTTGATTGCATTGTTGGCTGAGGTGTTGTGCCTTCAACTGATGTTGCTTCAGTTGTTGTATCTGGTGAATTGCTCATAATTGTTAATTGCATTGTTGTCTCAGCTGGTGTTCTTGTTGTAAGTCCACTGGTCACAATGGGTTCTGTTACACTTGTTTTGTATGTTGTAGACTTCAAGTCTTGAGGAGTTGTTGTTTGATCAGTTTCTGAGGTTGTGAAAACATATGTACTTTCTTGAGTAGTTGTTGGCTTCTCAGTTGTGGTGTCTTCAGTTCGAGAACCTGTTTTATTGGTATAAACTTACATTTGATTTGTTTTATAATAAACAAGTAATATTTTCATAATCATACTTTTATTATATTTATTGTGAAAGCATGTTATATGTATATGTTGTATTTGGCTTCAATAAATATGAGCTTTAGATATCAGAAATTTTAAAACGGAATATATTACTCACTTGCAACTATACTGGATGTGATGACATTTAAAGAGGACGAGCTTAGAGTTTCTATCAGTGACTCTTCAATATCTGTTGTGTTGGGAACCACATTCTGGTTTTCAAAAATGATCTGACTGCTCACACCTACAGAACCAAGCCTAACGGGAAAAAGGTGGCAAAAATCAGTCAATCAATTAATCAATATTTTTAAATAACTAATACAACTAATACAACAGGTAAATGATCTTATACATATTTTGCATATATTTAAATTGTTCATTTCACAGTTGTAATGTTTGCATATTAATTTTAACAGTGAATAATATACAAAGCAAATTAATTTTCTTACCAAAAACTGATGACAATTGATCTCCGGAAAGTAAATGGGTAGTGAAATTTGCATCCTCGATTTACCTGAAAAAGCAAATAAAGAGCAGAAACTGTATAACTAAAATGTTTATCTATATTTAAGCCAAACATTCAGCATACCTATATGTTGAGAAATTGCAAGCATGCAAGCACAGTGATTAAAATGGTAAAGCAATCAACAGTGTGTTTGAATGGTCTAATCAAAATGTTTTACTTCAAAATTGGGTGTAAAGTAAAAGTGCATTACCTCAGTTGCTACTTCTCTTTCCAATTCTTTATATTTATATGTTGTTTTGTCATAATAATCCTGTATGAAATCCATATTTATGCGAAAATGTAGATAAATATACCCCTCATTCTCTGTGGGAGGATCAAGATCAAGTGGTTCTAGGGTGGTAGTGCTAAAATGGGTAGTGGTGGTTTGTTCAGCTGCTAAACTAGTAACTGGGTGTTGTGAGGCTGTAGGTAACATCTCAGTGGACGTATCTGTAAATCTGCTGGTTGTGTCTGGAGCTGTTACTGTTGCTATGTTATGGCTTGTAGATGTTGATGACTCCACAGTAGTTATTTTATCTGTAACTGAGGTTGTTGGCAAAAGAACAGTACTTTGCTGAATCACTGCTGTTGTTGTTGGCATTTCAGATGTTGTTGTAGCAGAAGGGCTTGTGCTTGTTGATTGTCTTGCCATCTCAGCTTCTCGAGTTACTGTTGTCTCCGCATTTGTAGACATCAATGGCTCAACACTTGTTATTTGAGCTGTCGTGGTTGTTTCTGGTTCAGTCTCTGTTGTTGTGTCAATGGATGTCGACTTTGTTGGCAAAACAGTTTGTGTTTGCAAAAACGTAGTGCTTTGTTGAGTTGTTGTTTCCATTTCAGAAGTTTGCTCTGGGTGAAAATTTGTTGTTGCAATTCCACTGGTTGTAACTGCTTCAGTTAAAGTTGTTGTCTCCATGACACTAGATGTTGAAAGCTCAGCTTTTGGCCTTTGAGTAGTAGTTGAAGATGTGGGCAAATATGTACTACTCTGTTGCGTTGCTTTCATTGAAGACATTTCAGCTTCTGTGGCTGCCGAAGGAGTTCTGCTTGTTGACTGCACTACCTCAGCTTTAGTACTTCCAAGTTTAGTAGCTGTTATCGGTTGGGTTACACTTGTTGTGTCAGTGGTTGTTGATGTTGATGGCTCACTAGAAAATGTCTGTACAGTTGCTGAGATGGTTGGCAGAAGCATAGTGCTTTGAGTCAGTGTTGTTGGCTTTTCTGTTCTTAAATCTACAGAAGTGCTGATGATTGTTGATTGTTTTGTTATTTCAGCTAATGTGACAGTTTGATCTGCAGTTGTTATCTCAAGAGTTGTAGATGTTGTTGGCACAGCATAAGTTGTTTGAACCATAGATGAGGTTTCTGGAAGAAGTGTAGTGCTTGTTTGAGTTGCTTTCTCTGTAGAAATGCTTGTGCTTGTTGATTGCATCTCAGCTTCAGCACTCTGTGTATTTCTAGTGGTTGTTACTGGTTGGGTTACAGTTGTTGATGTTGAAGGTTCACTAGAAATTGCTTGTATAGTTGCTAAGGTTGTTGGCAGAAGACTTGTTGACTTTTCTGTTATTGAATCTACAGAAGTACTTATGCTTGTTATTTTAGAAGTTCCTTCAACATCAGGTGTTGTGACTTTCTGATCTACAGTTGTTATCTTAAGAGTTGTAGATGTTGGTGGCACAATAGTAGTTGTTTGAAGCATAGATGAGGTTTCTGGATGAAGTGTAGTGCTTGTTTCAGTTGCTTTCTCTGTAGAAAGGCTTAAGCTTGTTGATTGCAACTCAGCTTCAGTAAGTCTAGTGGTTGTGAGTGGTCGAGTTACAGTTGTTGTCTCAATGGCTGAAAATGTTGATGGCTCCCCAGCTGAAGTTGGAACAGTATCTGAGGTCATTAGCAAAAGCGTTGTGCTCTGTTGAGTTGTTGATGGCATTTCAGTTGTTGTATAGGCTGTATTCCATTTGGTTGACAGTGGTTCAGTTAAAGTTGTTGTCTTCATGGCTGCAGTTGTAGATTGCTCTTCTGTCATTCTTTGAATAGTAGTTGAGTCTGTTGACAAAAGTGTACTGCTTTGTTGAGTTGGTGTTGTTGTGTGTATTTCAGTTGTTGTTTGAGTTGTTGATTGCATTGTTGGCTGAGGTGTTGTGCCTTCAACTGATGTTGCTTCAGTTGTTGTATCTGGTGAATTGCTCATAATTGTTAATTGCATTGTTGTCTCAGCTGGTGTTCTTGTTGTAAGTCCACTGGTCACAATGGGTTCTGTTACACTTGTTTTGTATGTTGTAGACTTCAAGTCTTGAGGAGTTGTTGTTTGATCAGTTTCTGAGGTTGTGAAAACATATGTACTTTCTTGAGTAGTTGTTGGCTTCTCAGTTGTGGTGTCTTCAGTTCGAGAACCTTTTTTATTGGTTTAAAAAATACATATACTTAATTTGTTTTATAATAAACAAGCAATATTTTCCTAATCATGCCTTTATTATATTTATTGTGGAATCATGTGTAGAGATATTTCCTTTGGCTTAATTAAATATGACTTTCAGATTTTAGAAATCTTTAAAACAGAATGTATTACTCACTTGCAACAATACTGGATGTGATGACATTTAAAGAGGATGAGTTTAGAGTTTCTATCAATGACTCTGCCATATCTGTTGTGCTGGGAACCACGTTCTGGTTTTCAAAAATGATCTGACTGCTCACACCTACAGAACCTGGCCTAAAGGGAAAAGAGTACTGTTATTTTGAAAAATTGGCATTACCGTTTAATGTGATGCTGTGCATTTGTGCAGTGTGGGGTTCATTGGTGGAGCAGTTTTGCATTCATGTTCAGCTTTGCACTGCTTTTTATTTTAAGAACAATACAAGGCTTCTATAAATTACAGTTTATTCAATGATTATATGACATGGAGCCATGTAATTAGAAGTGGTTGAAATCGTTATAATATGTATATGTTCCTTATCTGTCGGTCACTACGAGTTAATGTCATGACAACATCAGATGTCTTACTTGGGTGTCCCAATCATCTCAGAGTTTAAGAGAAAATGACAATGAGAATTGGCGAGTGGATTTTGCATGCCAAGCCACTCCCTCATACATATGGATACATAAGATGACAGCATGCATCCAAGGACACTCTTTGTGTTGCAATGCGGTGTTCCCCTTGTTTGCAGCTTGATTCCACTGGGCACTTTAGCACTAAAAAAGAGCAGTTTCCCTAAAAGACCAAATCTCTGATGGCTTGCATCTTTTTAAAGTTGACGCTCCATCCATGTCCAGTTGGTTGCAGTCACACTGTCGCCTTATATTCATTTATGTACAGGGGAGTGGCTCGGCATGCGAAATCCCACAAATTCTCATTGGCCTTTTCTCTTAAACTCGGAGGTGATTGGGGCTCCCAAGTAAGATCCCTAATGCACCTAACCGAGACGTTTTTTTTTTTTTATATAAATTACACACTTACATAATTCACAACTTGGTGGCAATAATCAATCAATCAATATGTGTTTTTTAATTAACTATTAAAACAGTGGCAACTGATTTAATATTTAGCATATATTTAAATAATTATTTTCACAGTTATAAAGTTTGCATTTTCTTTTTTAACAGCAAATTAATAATGTCAAAATAAAGTAAACTTTTCTCACCAAAAACCAGTGACAACTGATCTCAGGAACGTAAATGGGTATTGAGATTTGCATCCTCTATTTAGCTGTAAATGCAAATAAAGAGCAGGAACTGTATGTAAGCAGAACATTCATAATACCTATATGTTGTTAAAATTTCAAGTATATTGAATAAAATGGTAAAGCAATGTTTGAATGTTCTAATCTAAATGTTTTATTTCAAAGTTACCTCAGTTGTTACTTCTCTTTCCAATTCTTTATATTTATATGTAGTTTTATCATTATAATCCTGTATAAACTCCAGATTTATGCGAAACTGCAGGTTAATATACCCCTCATTCTCTGTGGGGGGATCAAGATCAAGTGGTTCTAGGGTGGTAGTGGTGAAACGGGTAGTGGTGGTTTGTTCAACTGCTGAAATAGTAGATTCTTGACCATTCTTTATACTTGTTGATTGCATTGTTGTCTCTGCTGGTCTTCTAGAGGTCAGTTCAGTTGTTGTGATTATTTCATTTACAGTTGCTGTTTGGTGAACTGAAAGTGTTAATGGCTCACTAGTTGTTATTTGAACACTGGTCATGGTATGTGGGAAAACTTTTGTGGTTTCTTGAACTGTTGTTGGTTTAGATTTTTCACCTGTTATGTCTTGAGTATGCCTTGTAGTTGTTTGCATTTTCGTCTCAGGTGCAGTACTTGTTGCTGGTCCAGTGGAAGTGAATGATTCAGATGCAGTTGTTGTCTCATGGACTGTAGATGTTGATGGCTCACCAGTTGTTAGTTGAACACTGGATGTTGTTGTTGGCAGAAGGCTGGTGGTTTTTGGGGTCTCTGTTGTTGGTTTTTCAGTTGTTGTATCTGGAGGATTACTTACAATTGTTGATTGCATTGTTATCTCAGCGGTTGTACTAGTTTCCTGTCCAGTAGTTGTAGGTTTTACAGTTGTTTCCTCATGGATTAATGGCTCACTAGTCATTTCTTGACCATTTCTTACACTTGTTGATTTCATTGTTGTCTCTGCTGGTGTTCTAGAGGTCAGTTCAGTGGTTTTGATCGATTCAGTTATTGTTGTTGTCTTGTGAAATGAAAGTGTTAATGGCTCATCAGTTGTTATTTGAACACTGGCTGTGGATGGTGGAAAAACGGTTGTACTTTCTTGAGCTGTTGTTGGATACAATTTTCCAGTTGTTGTAGCTGGAGAATTTCTTATACTTGTTTGTATTTTCGTCTCAGGTACAGTACTTGTTGCTGGTCCAGTGGAACTAAAAGATTCAGATGCAATTGTTGTCTCATGTACTGTAGATGTTGATGGCTCACCAGTTGTTATTTGAACTCTGGCTGTGGTTGTTGGCAAAAGTTTTGTGTTTTTTGTTGTATCTGGAGGATTACTTACACTTGTAGACTGCATTGTTATCTCGGAAGATGTACTAGTTTCCGGTGCCGTAGTTGTCATTGTTGGTGTTACAGTTGTTTCCTCATGGATTAATGGCTCACTAGTCATTACTGGACCATTTCTTACAATTGTTGATTGCATTGTTATCTCAGTGGTTGTACTAGTTTCCTCTGCAGCAGTTGTCAATGGTGATTTTACAGTGGTTTCCTCATGGATTAATGGCTCACTAGTCATTTCTTGACCATTTCTTGCACTTGTTGATTGCATTGTTGTCTCTGCTGGTTTTCTGGAGGCCAGCTCAGTGGTTATGATCGATTCATGGCTTGTAGATGTAGGTGCTGTTTTAACACTAACTGAGGTTGTTGGCAAAAGAACAGTGCTTTGTTGATTTGATGCTGTTGGCATAAAAGATGTTGTCTCATGGACTGAAGATGAAGTTGTTTCTTGACCATTTCTTATACTTGTTGATTGCATTGTTGACTCTGCTGGTCTTCTAGAGGTCATTTCAGTGGTTGTGATCGGTTCAGCTACAGTTGTTGTTTTGTGAACTGGTAGTGTTAATGGCTCACCAATTGTTATTAGAACACTGGTCATGGTTTGTGGAAACACTGTTGTGCTTTCTTGAGCTGTCGTTGGATTTAATTTTCCAGTTGCTATATCTGGAGGTGTTCTTATACTTGTTTGCATTTTTATCTCAGGTGTTGTGGCTGCAGAAGGGCTTTCACTTTTTGACTGTGCTGTTGTTATGATTTGTTCTGTTGTGCTTGCTATCTTGTGATTTATAGCAGTTGATAGCTCAACAGTTGTTCTTGGTTCATCAGGTGAGG
The DNA here is from genome assembly GCF_049309525.1 of Garra rufa. Lineage (NCBI taxonomy): Eukaryota > Metazoa > Chordata > Actinopteri > Cypriniformes > Cyprinidae > Garra > Garra rufa. Next base: position 15,469,034 of record NC_133366.1, read on the forward strand.
ATGTTGAAAAAACACTGGTGCTTTGTTCAGTAGATTTTTTCGGTTCAGCTGTTGTATCTGCAAATGTGCCAATGCTTGTTGATTGTGTTGTCATCTCAGCTGGTTTTGTAGTGACAATACCAATAGCTGTGTCTGGTTTTGTTACAGTTGTCATCTCAAGAATTGTTGTTCCCTTTTCAGTTGTTTTAGCTGCAGAATTAAGATGTGTTGATTTCACTGTTGACTCAGTTGGTGTACTAGTTGTCTGTTCAGTGGCATGGATTGGTACTGTTATTGTCTCAGGTACTGTTAACAATGATGTTTGAGTTGTTGATTGTATTGTTGGCTGAAGTGTTGTTTTTGCAGCTGTTGTTACTTGCTTTTCAGTTGTTACATCTGGTGAATTGCTCATAATTGTTAATTGCATTGTTGTCTCAGCTGGTGTTCTTGTTGTAAGTCCACTGGTCACAATGGGCTCTGTTACACTTGTTTTGTAACTTGTATACTTCAAGCCTTGAGTAGTTGTTGTTTGATCAGTTTCTGAGGTTGTGAAAAGATATGTGCTTTCTTGAGTTGTTGTTGGCTTTTCAGTTGTGGTGTCTTCAGTTCGAGAACCTGTTTTAATGGTATAAACATACAATTAATTAGTTTTATAGGAAACAAGTAATATTTTCATAATCATACCTTTATTATATTTATTGTGGAATCGTGTTATGTGTATATACATTTCATTTGGCTTCAATAAATACGACCTTTATATTTCAGAAATCTTTAAAACGGAATGTATTACTCACTTGCAACAATACTGGATGTGATGACATTTAAAGAGGATGAGTTTAGAGTTTCTATCAATGACTCTGCCATATCTGTTGTGCTGGGAACCACGTTCTGGTTTTCAAAAATGATCTGACTGCTCACACCTACAGAACCTGGCCTAAAGGGAAAAGAGTACTGTTATTTTGAAAAATTGGCATTACCGTTTAATGTGATGCTGTGCATTTGTGCAGTGTGGGGTTCATTGGTGGAGCAGTTTTGCATTCATGTTCAGCTTTGCACTGCTTTTTATTTTAAGAACAATACAAGGCTTCTATAAATTACAGTTTATTCAATGATTATATGACATGGAGCCATGTAATTAGAAGTGGTTGAAATCGTTATAATATGTATATGTTCCTTATCTGTCGGTCACTACGAGTTAATGTCATGACAACATCAGATGTCTTACTTGGGTGTCCCAATCATCTCAGAGTTTAAGAGAAAATGACAATGAGAATTGGCGAGTGGATTTTGCATGCCAAGCCACTCCCTCATACATATGGATACATAAGATGACAGCATGCATCCAAGGACACTCTTTGTGTTGCAATGCGGTGTTCCCCTTGTTTGCAGCTTGATTCCACTGGGCACTTTAGCACTAAAAAAGAGCAGTTTCCCTAAAAGACCAAATCTCTGATGGCTTGCACCTTTTTAAAGTTGACGCTCCATCCATGTCCAGTTGGTTGCAGTCACACTGTCGCCTTATATTCATTTATGTACAGGGGAGTGGCTCGGCATGCGAAATCCCACAAATTCTCATTGGCCTTTTCTCTTAAACTCGGAGGTGATTGGGGCTCCCAAGTAAGATCCCTAATGCACCTAACCGAGACGTTTTTTTTTTTAATATAAATTACACACTTACATAATTCACAACTTGGTGGCAATAATCAATCAATCAATATGTGTTTTTTAATTAACTATTAAAACAGTGGCAACTGATTTAATATTTAGCATATATTTAAATAATTATTTTCACAGTTATAAAGTTTGCATTTTCTTTTTTAACAGCAAATTAATAATGTCAAAATAAAGTAAACTTTTCTCACCAAAAACCAGTGACAACTGATCTCAGGAACGTAAATGGGTATTGAGATTTGCATCCTCTATTTAGCTGTAAATGCAAATAAAGAGCAGGAACTGTATGTAAGCAGAACATTCATAATACCTATATGTTGTTAAAATTTCAAGTATATTGAATAAAATGGTAAAGCAATGTTTGAATGTTCTAATCTAAATGTTTTACTTCAAAATTACCTCAGTTGTTACTTCTCTTTCCAATTCTTTATATTTATATGTAGTTTTATCATTATAATCCTGTATAAACTCCAGATTTATGCGAAACTGCAGGTTAATATACCCCTCATTCTCTGTGGGGGGATCAAGATCAAGTGGTTCTAGGGTGGTAGTGGTGAAACGGGTAGTGGTGGTTTGTTCAACTGCTGAAATAGTAGATTCTTGACCATTCTTTATACTTGTTGATTGCATTGTTGTCTCTGCTGGTCTTCTAGAGGTCAGTTCAGTTGTTGTGATTATTTCATTTACAGTTGCTGTTTGGTGAACTGAAAGTGTTAATGGCTCACTAGTTGTTATTTGAACACTGGTCATGGTATGTGGGAAAACTTTTGTGGTTTCTTGAACTGTTGTTGGTTTAGATTTTTCACCTGTTATGTCTTGAGTATGCCTTGTAGTTGTTTGCATTTTCGTCTCAGGTGCAGTACTTGTTGCTGGTCCAGTGGAAGTGAATGATTCAGATGCAGTTGTTGTCTCATGGACTGTAGATGTTGATGGCTCACCAGTTGTTAGTTGAACACTGGATGTTGTTGTTGGCAGAAGGCTGGTGGTTTTTGGGGTCTCTGTTGTTGGTTTTTCAGTTGTTGTATCTGGAGGATTACTTACAATTGTTGATTGCATTGTTATCTCAGCGGTTGTACTAGTTTCCTGTCCAGTAGTTGTAGGTTTTACAGTTGTTTCCTCATGGATTAATGGCTCACTAGTCATTTCTTGACCATTTCTTACACTTGTTGATTTCATTGTTGTCTCTGCTGGTGTTCTAGAGGTCAGTTCAGTGGTTTTGATCGATTCAGTTATTGTTGTTGTCTTGTGAAATGAAAGTGTTAATGGCTCATCAGTTGTTATTTGAACACTGGCTGTGGATGGTGGAAAAACGGTTGTACTTTCTTGAGCTGTTGTTGGATACAATTTTCCAGTTGTTGTAGCTGGAGAATTTCTTATACTTGTTTGTATTTTCGTCTCAGGTACAGTACTTGTTGCTGGTCCAGTGGAACTAAAAGATTCAGATGCAATTGTTGTCTCATGTACTGTAGATGTTGATGGCTCACCAGTTGTTATTTGAACTCTGGCTGTGGTTGTTGGCAAAAGTTTTGTGTTTTTTGTTGTATCTGGAGGATTACTTACACTTGTAGACTGCATTGTTATCTCGGAAGATGTACTAGTTTCCGGTGCCGTAGTTGTCATTGTTGGTGTTACAGTTGTTTCCTCATGGATTAATGGCTCACTAGTCATTACTGGACCATTTCTTACAATTGTTGATTGCATTGTTATCTCAGTGGTTGTACTAGTTTCCTCTGCAGCAGTTGTCAATGGTGATTTTACAGTGGTTTCCTCATGGATTAATGGCTCACTAGTCATTTCTTGACCATTTCTTGCACTTGTTGATTGCATTGTTGCCTCTGCTGGTTTTCTGGAGGCCAGCTCAGTGGTTATGATCGATTCATGGCTTGTAGATGTAGGTGCTGTTTTAACACTAACTGAGGTTGTTGGCAAAAGAACAGTGCTTTGTTGATTTGATGCTGTTGGCATAAAAGATGTTGTCTCATGGACTGAAGATGAAGTTGTTTCTTGACCATTTCTTATACTTGTTGATTGCATTGTTGACTCTGCTGGTCTTCTAGAGGTCATTTCAGTGGTTGTGATCGGTTCAGCTACAGTTGTTGTTTTGTGAACTGGTAGTGTTAATGGCTCACCAATTGTTATTAGAACACTGGTCATGGTTTGTGGAAACACTGTTGTGCTTTCTTGAGCTGTCGTTGGATTTAACTTTCCAGTTGCTATATCTGGAGGTGTTCTTATACTTGTTTGCATTTTTATCTCAGGTGTTGTGGCTGCAGAAGGGCTTTCACTTTTTGACTGTGTTGTTGTTATGATTTGTTCTGTTGTGCTTGCTATCTTGTGATTTATAGCAGTTGATAGCTCAACAGTTGTTCTTGGTTCATCAGGTGAGGATGTTGAAAAAACACTGGTGCTTTGTTCAGTAGATTTTTTCGGTTCAGCTGTTGTATCTGCAAATGTGCCAATGCTTGTTGATTGTGTTGTCATCTCAGCTGGTTTTGTAGTGACAATACCAATAGCTGTGTCTGGTTTTGTTACAGTTGTCATCTCAAGAATTGTTGTTCCCTTTTCAGTTGTTTTAGCTGCAGAATTAAGATGTGTTGATTTCACTGTTGACTCAGTTGGTGTACTAGTTGTCTGTTCAGTGGCATGGATTGGTACTGTTATTGTCTCAGGTACTGTTAACAATGATGTTTGAGTTGTTGATTGTATTGTTGGCTGAAGTGTTGTTTTTGCAGCTGTTGTTACGTGCTTTTCAGTTGTTACATCTGGTGAATTGCTCATAATTGTTAATTGCATTGTTGTCTCAGCTGGTGTTCTTGTTGTAAGTCTATTGGTCACAATGGGCTCTGTTACACTTGTTTTGTAACTTGTATACTTCAAGCCTTGAGTAGTTGTTGTTTGATCAGTTTCTGAGGTTGTGAAAAGATATGTGCTTTCTTGAGTTGTTGTTGGCTTTTCAGTTGTGGTGTCTTCAGTTCGAGAACCTGTTTTAATGGTATAAACATACAATTAATTAGTTCCCTTCCGGGAACTCGAGCCGCGTCAGGAACGCTATGGGGAACGCCATTGGCGGGCCGCACTCTGAATCATGTCTTGCAACCAATGAACGACGGGGGTGACGTCACAGGCGCGGTGACGTCACCGACCAGGAAGTATAAAGCACGTGCGTTTGAAGCCTGCGGCAGCTTTTGTCATTCAGCGAGAGCGCTCTATGTCTGTCCCGGTCATGCTGCTGTTTTTTCGTGCCAGTTTGCACGGCTTTTATTTGAGTAGTATGACCTCTTAAATGCAACCTAGGGGGAAAGAAAAGTTTAGAAACTAAGGCGGTACAAGCAGCCACATAGATAGTGTGTCCCTCCCTGCCAAACCTTCATTGTTGGTGGGGATACACACAGTCTATGTGTGGTCTGCTTGAGTGTAGAGCACGCACAGTCAGCCCTCGAAAAGGCTGACTGTCCACAGTGTGAGCGTAATAATCTCCACTGCGGGTGCTCCACAGAAGGCTCTCTCCGAGGAGGGAGCCTTCACCAGCGTTTCTCGCGGGTCTGGCCCCGCTTCCGCCGAGGCGGAGCGGTAGCTGCACTCGTTGGGATCGCGGCTCGATCTATTAGAGGGACGGGAGACGGATGTTTAAAAATACCCTATCTCCTCTCCTATCTGGTGGATCGGTAAACCTCCTACTGGATAAGGAAGCCCGCAATGCGGTTTCTTCCCTCCAGGAAAGGTTTTCAACGCTTTCCATATCTTCCGAGGAGGAGGTTGATGAGAAGTGAGTTGTCAAAGTATTCAACCGCCCCCCCCTGATCGCCTCAGTATGATGAGCTGATGGTTGTGCTGACTATGCATTAGCTAAATAAGCAATATGAGCCGCAGAAAAGCAAACGTTCTGCTTCCTGCGGACTAAGTCATCACTTCCAAACGGAGCTTTCTGTCCTTCCCGATCTACATTGAGTTCAGATCTAGGAAAATCTAGAAAGTAAAAGATGACGCCGCGGGTTGGACAGACGCTATCAGCTATCTGTCGCCCAGTCTGGCATCATCCTTGAAAGCTCCGTCTTTGCTCTTCAGGCCGCCTAATAAAACTTCAGGCTTAATGAGCAAATGAACACGTGTCGGGGTTCTTGACGGAAAAATTAAACCCCAACCGTGTACCAGCTCCCCACATCAGAGGCGCAGAAACAGAGCGTTGCCGCCCGCGTTCCTCCGACTATGCCTAGAGGACCCGGAAAGCAACGCTCTAAGTCGGGGGCTTCCATCCAACCCAGGAAGTCCTCAGCTAAACGGCCCTGACGGTTGTGGCTCAGGGCCATTGAGGGCAGCCTCACTCGAGGGGGTTTGCACCGTACCCTTAGGTGCGGGTTTCAATCCCCTCGGGGCCCTCAGGAGATTTGTCAGCTAAACCCTGCCAGTGTTACAGGGCGCGGCGATCTCCCGCGAACATCCTCTAGCTGTCCCACCCGGAAACGTAGCGGCCCTGGAGAGTTCGCAGCCCCCGCGGGGGTCCTCCGAGGAGCTATTTCAGGAGCTTCCTGCCAGCTTGCTGTTACAGGTCTCCGAGTTAGTTCCTCGAGTAAATCCAGACACCAGTCTCGAGAGGCTGGTACCCTTAGTAGACTTTCTGGCAGCGTGGAAACTACTGCCAAATGTTTCAAAGTGGGTCCTGCGTACTGTAGAGAAAGGTTATGCTATCCAGTTCGGCGCCAAGCCGCCACCTTTCAGCGGGGTATTTCCAACCTTAGTGAGCCCCGAGCAGGGTCTGGTAATGGAACAAGAAGTAGATACTCTTCTGAGGAAGGAGGCCATCGAGGTGGTCCCTCCTCAAGACAGGGAATCCGGGTTCTACAGCCGTTACTTCATTGTTCCGAAGAAGGATGGGGGGCTTCGGCCCATCTTAGATCTCAGGCTTCTAAACCGCTCAGTCAGAAAACTGAAGTTCAAGATGCTTACTGTCAGGCAGGTCGTGTCACAAATCAAGTCCGAGGACTGGTTCGTCACGATAGATCTAAAAGGCGCTTATTTTCACGTCTCCATCCTTCTTCAGCACAGGAAGTTTCTCAGGTTCGCTTTCAGGGGCGAAGCGTACCAGTACAGAGTACTTCCGTTCGGCCTAGCTTTCTCACCCCGAACTTTTACGAAGTATGTGGACGCTGCGCTGGCTCCACTGCGACTCCAGGGCATCCGCATACTCAATTATATAGACGACTGGCTGATCCTAGCCAGCTCAGAGCAGTTAGCGGTTCATCAAGGTGTTGTTCTCGCTCACATGCAGAAGGGGTTGAGACTCAACGCCAAGAAGAGCGTCCTCTCTCCATTACAGAGGACTACTTATCTGGGCGTGGTGTGGGATTCATCCACGATGCGGGCACGATTGTCACCTGCTCGGATAGAGTCCATACTCACTGCAGTAAATGCGGTCAAGCTAGGCCAGTCACTCACTGTCAAACAGTTCCAAGTACTGTTAGGTCTTATGGCAGCCGCTTCCAACGTGATACCTTTTGGACTGCTGCATATGAGACCACTACAGTGGTGGCTCAAAACCAGGTGTTCCAGGCCCTGAGGAGTTTTCTACCAGACCTAAGAAACCGTCATGCCCTCGGTCGTACAGACAGTACAGCGGTAGTTTATTACATAAATCATCAAGGAGGGATCCGCTCACGCCCCTTATTCAAGCTGGCGTATCGGATCCTCCTGTGGTCTCAAGGAAAACTCCTCTCCCTGAGAGCAGTCCACATTCCTGGACATCTGAATGTGGGAGCAGACGTCCTGTCAAGGCAGGGGCTGAGGCCCGGGGAATGGATGCTTCACCCAGAGGTGGTGAAGCAGATATGGAGAGTTTTTGGCCAGGCACAGGTGGACCTGTTTGCGACTCGAGAGACATCGCACTGTCCCCTCTGGTACTCTCTAGTTCCTCCAGCTCCACTGGGGCTGGACGCCATGGCACAGACGTGGCCGAGGCCGCGTCTGTACGCCTTTCCCCGATCGCTCTGCTCCCGGGAGTTCTGGAACGGGTCCGTCGGTTTCAAGTGCGGCTGCTACTAGTAGCCCCGCGCTGGCCGGCACGAGTATGGTTCTCGGACCTGGTATCTCTCCTCGACGGCTCTCCATGGGAGATTCCCGTCAGGAGGGACCTCCTGTCTCAGGCTGGGGGCGCAGTCTGCCACCCCCAACCAGAGAAGTTGAGGTTATGGGTGTGGCCCCTGACGGGGCGCAACTCATAGGAGCGGGTCTCCCTACTGAGGTGGTTGAGACCCTCCTCCAATCCAGAGCTCCCTCTACGAGGAAACTGTATGGCCTCAAGTGGAACTTGTTCGCGAGATGGTGCCACGAGCGCCACTTAGACCCAGTCAACTGCCCGGTCGGTACAGTTCTGGAGTTCCTACAGTCTCGCCTTTCCGCAGGGCTAGCTCACTCCACCTTGAAGGTTTACGTGGCGGCTACAAGTGCCTACCACGGCCCTCTAGGTGGCCTCTCAGTGGGCAGTGCCCCCTGGTCACACGTTTCCTCCATGGTCGGGAGATCGAGGCTTCATCAGGAAGTAATGAAGCATGGAGAACTCTAAGCATACAGACTCAGAAAATGAGACCTTTGGCGACTCGATAGATATCGCAAGGTTCTCTCTGGTTCTCCTTAGTGCCTTCAGGTCCGCCTGGACTGGACGCCATAGTACAGACGTGGCCGAGGCTGAGTCTGTACGCATTCTCCCGATCACTGTGCATGGTGCACTCAGGCGAGACCCCGAGGGGTCTCAAGCCCCAAGCGTGAGTGTAGCTAGGTCTCCCCTCACTGAAGGGTTACTTGAGACCTCCACTCTTAAGAGCTGATGGATTGAGCGTTGCCAGGTTTCCTCTCATTTTAGAGAGTCTTCTATGAAGCCTCCGTTCTCCAGAGGCTCCGCTTCTGTACTTACAAGCGTGAGTGTAGTCAGGTCTCCCCTCACAAAGGGTTTATGTTTGAGACCTCCACTCTTAAGAGCTTCTCATAGGGTTGAGCGTTATCAGGCCTCCTCTCACTATAGAGAGTCGTTTATGAAGCCTCCGTTCCCCAGAAGCTCCGCTTCCAGTACTTCCTAGCGTGAGTGTAGCTAGGCCTCCCCTCACGGAAGGGTTATTTGAGACCTCCACTCTTAAGAGCTGTTGGATTGAGCGTTGAGATTTCCTCTCATTTTAGAGAGTCCTCTACGAAGCCTCCGTTCTCCAGAAGCTCCGCTTCTAGTACTAGAAAAAAAAAAAAGAAAAAAAAAAAAGTCCAAGCGTGAGTGTAGCTAGGCCTCCCCTCACGGAAGGGTTATTTGAGACCTCCACTCTTAAGAGCTGTTGGATTGAGCGTTGAGATTCCTCTCACTTTAGAGAGTCTTCTGTAAAGCCTCCGTTCTCCAAAAGCTCCGCTTCCAGGAACTGCGGGTTGGTCCTCGCCCCTGACATTCGTCAGGTACTATGAGCTTGACCTCAGAGCCGCTCCAGGCTCTGCTGTGCTCTCGGCCTAGTGCGCTAGGCCTAGAGAGTCAGCCACCTCCCTAGCCAGGAGAAGACTTCTCAAGGCGCATTCTTTCTGCGGAAGGAAGAGAAGTTAGTTTCGCCAAACTAGAGAGATCTGCAAAACAAACAAAGAAATACTTAGCCTGTTGTCCATGGAAAACTAGACAAAGGCTCTTACTCTCGCGTTCTGATGCTGTTTACAGACCGAGCTTTCAGTCCCTCTTGTCATGGCTGAAACCCCAGACAAAGGACTAAGACTCCTCGTGTGCCCGAGGGCCGAGGGGTGCCTCCTGCACTGGCTGGCGAACCAGGCGGAGGTCTCTATTCTCGTGTGCCTGCGGGCCGAGAACCTTACAGCCCTCTTGTCCGCGGAATGCTAGACAATGGCTTACTTGTCCTCGTGTTCTGACGCAGGATGCTATCAGACCGAGTGTAATGCGGTCCCTCTGGTTCCGGAAACTACCTGACCAAGGACTAAGACTCCTCGTCTGCCTTAGAACAAGGCCGAGGAGTGCCTCATGCACTGGCTGGCTACCAGGCAGAGGCCCCTACTGTCCTCCCCGTGTGCCTAGGGCCGGGGATTGCAGTGCCCTCTTGTCCGCGGAATGCCGACAATGGCCTTATCTCTCGCGTCCTGGCGTAGCGCAGGCCGAGCCTTGGATCCCTCTTGTTCTGGCTGAACCCCCAGACAAAGGATCACCCCCTCCTCATGTGCCCGAGGGCCGAGGAGCCTGGAGGTCAAGCTCACAGTCCTCGTGGGTCTACGGACCGGAGACTTCACACACCATCTGTCCGCCGAGTGCTAGACAGTGGTCATTCGGTCCCTCTTGCTCTGGCTGACTCCCAGACAAAGGACTAAGACTCTGCGTGTGCCTGAGGGCCGCGGAGTACCTCTCGCTCTGGCTGGCGACCAGACAGAGGAAGACTACCATTCCTCGTGTGCCCAAGGGCCGCGGAGTACCTCTCGCTCTGGCTGGCGACCAGACAGAGGAAGACTACCATTCCTCGTGTGCCCAAGGGCCGAGGACTACAGGGCCTCTTGTCCACGGAATGCTAGACAAAGGCTCTTTATCTTTCCACCTGCTGGCACAGACACTGCGCAGGGATCGGAAATTATGGGGACGTAGGTAGTCTCGTTCCCCATAGCGTTCCTGACGCGGCTCGAGTTCCCGGAAGGGAACGTCTCGGGTTAATATTGTAACCTTAGTTCCCTGAGGGAACGAGACGCCGCGTCTCGGACCATAATTCCCGCCCCCTGCGGCGCTCGCTTCATGCTAGAGCTGCCGCGGGCTTCAAACGCACGTGCTTTATACTTCCTGGTCGGTGACGTCACCGCGCCTGTGACGTCACCCCCGTCGTTCATTGGTTGCAAGACATGATTCAGAGTGCGGCCCGCCAATGGCGTTCCCCATAGCGTTCCTGACGCGGCGTCTCGTTCCCTCAGGGAACTAAGGTTACAATAGTAACCCGAGACGTTTTATAGTAAACAAGTAATATTTTCATAATCATACCTTTATTATATTTATCGTGGAATCGTGTTATGTGTATATACATTTCATTTGGCTTCAATAAATATGACCTTTATATTTCAGAAATCTTTAAAACGGAATGTATTACTCACTTGCAACAATACTGGATGTGATGACATTTAAAGAGGATGAGTTTAGAGTTTCTATCAATGACTCTGCCATATCTGTTGTGCTGGGAACCACGTTCTGGTTTTCAAAAATGATCTGACTGCTCACACCTACAGAACCTGGCCTAAAGGGAAAAGAGTACTGTTATTTTGAAAAATTGGCATTACCGTTTAATGTGATGCTGTGCATTTGTGCAGTGTGGGGTTCATTGGTGGAGCAGTTTTGCATTCATGTTCAGCTTTGCACTGCTTTTTATTTTAAGAACAATACAAGGTTTCTATAAATTACAGTTTATTCAATGATTATATGACATGGAGCCATGTAATTAGAAGTGGTTGAAATCGTTATAATATGTATATGTTCCTTATCTGTCGGTCACTACGAGTTAATGTCATGACAACATCAGATGTCTTACTTGGGTGTCCCAATCATCTCAGAGTTTAAGAGAAAATGACAATGAGAATTGGCGAGTGGATTTTGCATGCCAAGCCACTCCCTCATACATATGGATACATAAGATGACAGCATGCATTCAAGGACACTCTTTGTGTTGCAATGCGGTGTTCCCCTTGTTTGCAGCTTGATTCCACTGGGCACTTTAGCACTAAAAAAGAGCAGTTTCCCTAAAAGACCAAATCTCTGATGGCTTGCATCTTTTAAAAGTTGACGCTCCATCCATGTCCAGTTGGTTGCAGTCACACTATCGCCTTATATTCATTTATGTACAGGGGAGTGGCTCGGCATGCGAAATCCCACAAATTCTCATTGGCCTTTTCTCTTAAACTCGGAGGTGATTGGGGCTCCCAAGTAAGATCCCTAATGCACCTAACCGAGACATTTTTTAAAAAAAATAAATTACACACTTACATAATTCACAACTTGGTGGCAATAATCAATCAATCAATATGTGTTTTTTAATTAACTATTAAAACAGTGGCAGCTGATTTAATATTTAGCATATATTTAAATAATTATTTTCACAGTTATAAAGTTTGCATTTTCTTTTTTCTTCTTTAATTAATAATGTCAAAATAAAGTAAACTTTTCTCACCAAAAACCAGTGACAACTGATCTCAGGAACGTAAATGGGTATTGAGATTTGCATCCTCTATTTAGCTGTAAATGCAAATAAAGAGCAGGAACTGTATGTAAGCAGAACATTCATAATACCTATATGTTGTTAAAATTTCAAGTATATTGAATAAAATGGTAAAGCAATGTTTGAATGTTCTAATCTAAATGTTTTACTTCAAAATTACCTCAGTTGTTACTTCTCTTTCCAATTCTTTATATTTATATGTAGTTTTATCATTATAATCCTGTATAAACTCCAGATTTATGCGAAACTGCAGGTTAATATACCCCTCATTCTCTGTGGGGGGATCAAGATCAAGTGGTTCTAGGGTGGTAGTGGTGAAACGGGTAGTGGTGGTTTGTTCAACTGCTGAAATAGTAGATTCTTGACCATTCTTTATACTTGTTGATTGCATTGTTGTCTCTGCTGGTCTTCTAGAGGTCAGTTCAGTTGTTGTGATTATTTCATTTACAGTTGCTGTTTGGTGAACTGAAAGTGTTAATGGCTCACTAGTTGTTATTTGAACACTGGTCATGGTATGTGGGAAAACTTTTGTGGTTTCTTGAACTGTTGTTGGTTTAGATTTTTCACCTGTTATGTCTTGAGTATGCCTTGTAGTTGTTTGCATTTTCGTCTCAGGTGCAGTACTTGTTGCTGGTCCAGTGGAAGTGAATGATTCAGATGCAGTTGTTGTCTCATGGACTGTAGATGTTGATGGCTCACCAGTTGTTAGTTGAACACTGGATGTTGTTGTTGGCAGAAGGCTGGTGGTTTTTGGGGTCTCTGTTGTTGGTTTTTCAGTTGTTGTATCTGGAGGATTACTTACAATTGTTGATTGCATTGTTATCTCAGCGGTTGTACTAGTTTCCTGTCCAGTAGTTGTAGGTTTTACAGTTGTTTCCTCATGGATTAATGGCTCACTAGTCATTTCTTGACCATTTCTTACACTTGTTGATTTCATTGTTGTCTCTGCTGGTGTTCTAGAGGTCAGTTCAGTGGTTTTGATCGATTCAGTTATTGTTGTTGTCTTGTGAAATGAAAGTGTTAATGGCTCATCAGTTGTTATTTGAACACTGGCTGTGGATGGTGGAAAAACGGTTGTACTTTCTTGAGCTGTTGTTGGATACAATTTTCCAGTTGTTGTAGCTGGAGAATTTCTTATACTTGTTTGTATTTTCGTCTCAGGTACAGTACTTGTTGCTGGTCCAGTGGAACTAAAAGATTCAGATGCAATTGTTGTCTCATGTACTGTAGATGTTGATGGCTCACCAGTTGTTATTTGAACTCTGGCTGTGGTTGTTGGCAAAAGTTTTGTGTTTTTTGTTGTATCTGGAGGATTACTTACACTTGTAGACTGCATTGTTATCTCGGAAGATGTACTAGTTTCCGGTGCCGTAGTTGTCATTGTTGGTGTTACAGTTGTTTCCTCATGGATTAATGGCTCACTAGTCATTACTGGACCATTTCTTACAATTGTTGATTGCATTGTTATCTCAGTGGTTGTACTAGTTTCCTCTGCAGCAGTTGTCAATGGTGATTTTACAGTGGTTTCCTCATGGATTAATGGCTCACTAGTCATTTCTTGACCATTTCTTGCACTTGTTGATTGCATTGTTGCCTCTGCTGGTTTTCTGGAGGCCAGCTCAGTGGTTATGATCGATTCATGGCTTGTAGATGTAGGTGCTGTTTTAACACTAACTGAGGTTGTTGGCAAAAGAACAGTGCTTTGTTGATTTGATGCTGTTGGCATAAAAGATGTTGTCTCATGGACTGAAGATGAAGTTGTTTCTTGACCATTTCTTATACTTGTTGATTGCATTGTTGACTCTGCTGGTCTTCTAGAGGTCATTTCAGTGGTTGTGATCGGTTCAGCTACAGTTGTTGTTTTGTGAACTGGTAGTGTTAATGGCTCACCAATTGTTATTAGAACACTGGTCATGGTTTGTGGAAACACTGTTGTGCTTTCTTGAGCTGTCGTTGGATTTAACTTTCCAGTTGCTATATCTGGAGGTGTTCTTATACTTGTTTGCATTTTTATCTCAGGTGTTGTGGCTGCAGAAGGGCTTTCACTTTTTGACTGTGTTGTTGTTATGATTTGTTCTGTTGTGCTTGCTATCTTGTGATTTATAGCAGTTGATAGCTCAACAGTTGTTCTTGGTTCATCAGGTGAGGATGTTGAAAAAACACTGGTGCTTTGTTCAGTAGATTTTTTCGGTTCAGCTGTTGTATCTGCAAATGTGCCAATGCTTGTTGATTGTGTTGTCATCTCAGCTGGTTTTGTAGTGACAATACCAATAGCTGTGTCTGGTTTTGTTACAGTTGTCATCTCAAGAATTGTTGTTCCCTTTTCAGTTGTTTTAGCTGCAGAATTAAGATGTGTTGATTTCACTGTTGACTCAGTTGGTGTACTAGTTGTCTGTTCAGTGGCATGGATTGGTACTGTTATTGTCTCAGGTACTGTTAATAATGATGTTTGAGTTGTTGATTGTATTGTTGGCTGAAGTGTTGTTTTTGCAGCTGTTGTTACGTGCTTTTCAGTTGTTACATCTGGTGAATTGCTCATAATTGTTAATTGCATTGTTGTCTCAGCTGGTGTTCTTGTTGTAAGTCTATTGGTCACAATGGGCTCTGTTACACTTGTTTTGTAACTTGTATACTTCAAGCCTTGAGTAGTTGTTGTTTGATCAGTTTCTGAGGTTGTGAAAAGATATGTGCTTTCTTGAGTTGTTGTTGGCTTTTCAGTTGTGGTGTCTTCAGTTCGAGAACCTGTTTTAATGGTATAAACATACAATTAATTAGTTCCCTTCCGGGAACTCGAGCCGCGTCAGGAACGCTATGGGGAACGCCATTGGCGGGCCGCACTCTGAATCATGTCTTGCAACCAATGAACGACGGGGGTGACGTCACAGGCGCGGTGACGTCACCGACCAGGAAGTATAAAGCACGTGCGTTTGAAGCCTGCGGCAGCTTTTGTCATTCAGCGAGAGCGCTCTATGTCTGTCCCGGTCATGCTGCTGTTTTTTCGTGCCAGTTTGCACGGCTTTTATTTGAGTAGTATGACCTCTTAAATGCAACCTAGGGGGAAAGAAAAGTTTAGAAACTAAGGCGGTACAAGCAGCCACATAGATAGTGTGTCCCTCCCTGCCAAACCTTCATTGTTGGTGGGGATACACACAGTCTATGTGTGGTCTGCTTGAGTGTAGAGCACGCACAGTCAGCCCTCGAAAAGGCTGACTGTCCACAGTGTGAGCGTAATAATCTCCACTGCGGGTGCTCCACAGCGTTTCTCGCGGGTCTGGCCCCGCTTCCGCCGAGGCGGAGCGGTAGCTGCACTCGTTGGGATCGCGGCTCGATCTATTAGAGGGACGGGAGACGGATGTTTAAAAATACCCTATCTCCTCTCCTATCTGGTGGATCGGTAAACCTCCTACTGGATAAGGAAGCCCGCAATGCGGTTTCTTCCCTCCAGGAAAGGTTTTCAACGCTTTCCATATCTTCCGAGGAGGAGGTTGATGAGAAGTGAGTTGTCAAAGTATTCAACCGCCCCCCCCTGATCGCCTCAGTATGATGAGCTGATGGTTGTGCTGACTATGCATTAGCTAAATAAGCAATATGAGCCGCAGAAAAGCAAACGTTCTGCTTCCTGCGGACTAAGTCATCACTTCCAAACGGAGCTTTCTGTCCTTCCCGATCTACATTGAGTTCAGATCTAGGAAAATCTAGAAAGTAAAAGATGACGCCGCGGGTTGGACAGACGCTATCAGCTATCTGTCGCCCAGTCTGGCATCATCCTTGAAAGCTCCGTCTTTGCTCTTCAGGCCGCCTAATAAAACTTCAGGCTTAATGAGCAAATGAACACGTGTCGGGGTTCTTGACGGAAAAATTAAACCCCAACCGTGTACCAGCTCCCCACATCAGAGGCGCAGAAACAGAGCGTTGCCGCCCGCGTTCCTCCGACTATGCCTAGAGGACCCGGAAAGCAACGCTCTAAGTCGGGGGCTTCCATCCAACCCAGGAAGTCCTCAGCTAAACGGCCCTGACGGTTGTGGCTCAGGGCCATTGAGGGCAGCCTCACTCGAGGGGGTTTGCACCGTACCCTTAGGTGCGGGTTTCAATCCCCTCGGGGCCCTCAGGAGATTTGTCAGCTAAACCCTGCCAGTGTTACAGGGCGCGGCGATCTCCCGCGAACATCCTCTAGCTGTCCCACCCGGAAACGTAGCGGCCCTGGAGAGTTCGCAGCCCCCGCGGGGGTCCTCCGAGGAGCTATTTCAGGAGCTTCCTGCCAGCTTGCTGTTACAGGTCTCCGAGTTAGTTCCTCGAGTAAATCCAGACACCAGTCTCGAGAGGCTGGTACCCTTAGTAGACTTTCTGACAGCGTGGAAACTACTGCCAAATGTTTCAAAGTGGGTCCTGCGTACTGTAGAGAAAGGTTATGCTATCCAGTTCGGCGCCAAGCCGCCACCTTTCAGCGGGGTATTTCCAACCTTAGTGAGCCCCGAGCAGGGTCTGGTAATGGAACAAGAAGTAGATACTCTTCTGAGGAAGGAGGCCATCGAGGTGGTCCCTCCTCAAGACAGGGAATCCGGGTTCTACAGCCGTTACTTCATTGTTCCGAAGAAGGATGGGGGGCTTCGGCCCATCTTAGATCTCAGGCTTCTAAACCGCTCAGTCAGAAAACTGAAGTTCAAGATGCTTACTGTCAGGCAGGTCGTGTCACAAATCAAGTCCGAGGACTGGTTCGTCACGATAGATCTAAAAGGCGCTTATTTTCACGTCTCCATCCTTCTTCAGCACAGGAAGTTTCTCAGGTTCGCTTTCAGGGGCGAAGCGTACCAGTACAGAGTACTTCCGTTCGGCCTAGCTTTCTCACCCCGAACTTTTACGAAGTATGTGGACGCTGCGCTGGCTCCACTGCGACTCCAGGGCATCCGCATACTCAATTATATAGACGACTGGCTGATCCTAGCCAGCTCAGAGCAGTTAGCGGTTCATCAAGGTGTTGTTCTCGCTCACATGCAGAAGGGGTTGAGACTCAACGCCAAGAAGAGCGTCCTCTCTCCATTACAGAGGACTACTTATCTGGGCGTGGTGTGGGATTCATCCACGATGCGGGCACGATTGTCACCTGCTCGGATAGAGTCCATACTCACTGCAGTAAATGCGGTCAAGCTAGGCCAGTCACTCACTGTCAAACAGTTCCAAGTACTGTTAGGTCTTATGGCAGCCGCTTCCAACGTGATACCTTTTGGACTGCTGCATATGAGACCACTACAGTGGTGGCTCAAAACCAGGTGTTCCAGGCCCTGAGGAGTTTTCTACCAGACCTAAGAAACCGTCATGCCCTCGGTCGTACAGACAGTACAGCGGTAGTTTATTACATAAATCATCAAGGAGGGATCCGCTCACGCCCCTTATTCAAGCTGGCGTATCGGATCCTCCTGTGGTCTCAAGGAAAACTCCTCTCCCTGAGAGCAGTCCACATTCCTGGACATCTGAATGTGGGAGCAGACGTCCTGTCAAGGCAGGGGCTGAGGCCCGGGGAATGGATGCTTCACCCAGAGGTGGTGAAGCAGATATGGAGAGTTTTTGGCCAGGCACAGGTGGACCTGTTTGCGACTCGAGAGACATCGCACTGTCCCCTCTGGTACTCTCTAGTTCCTCCAGCTCCACTGGGGCTGGACGCCATGGCACAGACGTGGCCGAGGCCGCGTCTGTACGCCTTTCCCCGATCGCTCTGCTCCCGGGAGTTCTGGAACGGGTCCGTCGGTTTCAAGTGCGGCTGCTACTAGTAGCCCCGCGCTGGCCGGCACGAGTATGGTTCTCGGACCTGGTATCTCTCCTCGACGGCTCTCCATGGGAGATTCCCGTCAGGAGGGACCTCCTGTCTCAGGCTGGGGGCGCAGTCTGCCACCCCCAACCAGAGAAGTTGAGGTTATGGGTGTGGCCCCTGACGGGGCGCAACTCATAGGAGCGGGTCTCCCTACTGAGGTGGTTGAGACCCTCCTCCAATCCAGAGCTCCCTCTACGAGGAAACTGTATGGCCTCAAGTGGAACTTGTTCGCGAGATGGTGCCACGAGCGCCACTTAGACCCAGTCAACTGCCCGGTCGGTACAGTTCTGGAGTTCCTACAGTCTCGCCTTTCCGCAGGGCTAGCTCACTCCACCTTGAAGGTTTACGTGGCGGCTACAAGTGCCTACCACGGCCCTCTAGGTGGCCTCTCAGTGGGCAGTGCCCCCTGGTCACACGTTTCCTCCATGGTCGGGAGATCGAGGCTTCATCAGGAAGTAATGAAGCATGGAGAACTCTAAGCATACAGACTCAGAAAATGAGACCTTTGGCGACTCGATAGATATCGCAAGGTTCTCTCTGGTTCTCCTTAGTGCCTTCAGGTCCGCCTGGACTGGACGCCATAGTACAGACGTGGCCGAGGCTGAGTCTGTACGCATTCTCCCGATCACCCCCGAGGGGTCTCAAGCCCCAAGCGTGAGTGTAGCTAGGTCTCCCCTCACTGAAGGGTTACTTGAGACCTCCACTCTTAAGAGCTGATGGATTGAGCGTTGCCAGGTTTCCTCTCATTTTAGAGAGTCTTCTATGAAGCCTCCGTTCTCCAGAGGCTCCGCTTCTGTACTTACAAGCGTGAGTGTAGTCAGGTCTCCCCTCACAAAGGGTTTATGTTTGAGACCTCCACTCTTAAGAGCTTCTCATAGGGTTGAGCGTTATCAGGCCTCCTCTCACTATAGAGAGTCGTTTATGAAGCCTCCGTTCCCCAGAAGCTCCGCTTCCAGTACTTCCTAGCGTGAGTGTAGCTAGGCCTCCCCTCACGGAAGGGTTATTTGAGACCTCCACTCTTAAGAGCTGTTGGATTGAGCGTTGAGATTTCCTCTCATTTTAGAGAGTCCTCTACGAAGCCTCCGTTCTCCAGAAGCTCCGCTTCTAGTACTAGAAAAAAAAAAAAGAAAAAAAAAAAAGTCCAAGCGTGAGTGTAGCTAGGCCTCCCCTCACGGAAGGGTTATTTGAGACCTCCACTCTTAAGAGCTGTTGGATTGAGCGTTGAGATTCCTCTCACTTTAGAGAGTCTTCTGTAAAGCCTCCGTTCTCCAAAAGCTCCGCTTCCAGGAACTGCGGGTTGGTCCTCGCCCCTGACATTCGTCAGGTACTATGAGCTTGACCTCAGAGCCGCTCCAGGCTCTGCTGTGCTCTCGGCCTAGTGCGCTAGGCCTAGAGAGTCAGCCACCTCCCTAGCCAGGAGAAGACTTCTCAAGGCGCATTCTTTCTGCGGAAGGAAGAGAAGTTAGTTTCGCCAAACTAGAGAGATCTGCAAAACAAACAAAGAAATACTTAGCCTGTTGTCCATGGAAAACTAGACAAAGGCTCTTACTCTCGCGTTCTGATGCTGTTTACAGACCGAGCTTTCAGTCCCTCTTGTCATGGCTGAAACCCCAGACAAAGGACTAAGACTCCTCGTGTGCCCGAGGGCCGAGGGGTGCCTCCTGCACTGGCTGGCGAACCAGGCGGAGGTCTCTATTCTCGTGTGCCTGCGGGCCGAGAACCTTACAGCCCTCTTGTCCGCGGAATGCTAGACAATGGCTTACTTGTCCTCGTGTTCTGACGCAGGATGCTATCAGACCGAGTGTAATGCGGTCCCTCTGGTTCCGGAAACTACCTGACCAAGGACTAAGACTCCTCGTCTGCCTTAGAACAAGGCCGAGGAGTGCCTCATGCACTGGCTGGCTACCAGGCAGAGGCCCCTACTGTCCTCCCCGTGTGCCTAGGGCCGGGGATTGCAGTGCCCTCTTGTCCGCGGAATGCCGACAATGGCCTTATCTCTCGCGTCCTGGCGTAGCGCAGGCCGAGCCTTGGATCCCTCTTGTTCTGGCTGAACCCCCAGACAAAGGATCACCCCCTCCTCATGTGCCCGAGGGCCGAGGAGCCTGGAGGTCAAGCTCACAGTCCTCGTGGGTCTACGGACCGGAGACTTCACACACCATCTGTCCGCCGAGTGCTAGACAGTGGTCATTCGGTCCCTCTTGCTCTGGCTGACTCCCAGACAAAGGACTAAGACTCTGCGTGTGCCTGAGGGCCGCGGAGTACCTCTCGCTCTGGCTGGCGACCAGACAGAGGAAGACTACCATTCCTCGTGTGCCCAAGGGCCGCGGAGTACCTCTCGCTCTGGCTGGCGACCAGACAGAGGAAGACTACCATTCCTCGTGTGCCCAAGGGCCGAGGACTACAGGGCCTCTTGTCCACGGAATGCTAGACAAAGGCTCTTTATCTTTCCACCTGCTGGCACAGACACTGCGCAGGGATCGGAAATTATGGGGACGTAGGTAGTCTCGTTCCCCATAGCGTTCCTGACGCGGCTCGAGTTCCCGGAAGGGAACGTCTCGGGTTAATATTGTAACCTTAGTTCCCTGAGGGAACGAGACGCCGCGTCTCGGACCATAATTCCCGCCCCCTGCGGCGCTCGCTTCATGCTAGAGCTGCCGCGGGCTTCAAACGCACGTGCTTTATACTTCCTGGTCGGTGACGTCACCGCGCCTGTGACGTCACCCCCGTCGTTCATTGGTTGCAAGACACAATAGTTACAAGGTTACAATAGTAACCCGAGACGTTTTATAGTAAACAAGTAATATTTTCATAATCATACCTTTATTATATTTATCGTGGAATCGTGTTATGTGTATATACATTTCATTTGGCTTCAATAAATATGACCTTTATATTTCAGAAATCTTTAAAACGGAATGTATTACTCACTTGCAACAATACTGGATGTGATGACATTTAAAGAGGATGAGTTTAGAGTTTCTATCAATGACTCTGCCATATCTGTTGTGCTGGGAACCACGTTCTGGTTTTCAAAAATGATCTGACTGCTCACACCTACAGAACCTGGCCTAAAGGGAAAAGAGTACTGTTATTTTGAAAAATTGGCATTACCGTTTAATGTGATGCTGTGCATTTGTGCAGTGTGGGGTTCATTGGTGGAGCAGTTTTGCATTCATGTTCAGCTTTGCACTGCTTTTTATTTTAAGAACAATACAAGGTTTCTATAAATTACAGTTTATTCAATGATTATATGACATGGAGCCATGTAATTAGAAGTGGTTGAAATCGTTATAATATGTATATGTTCCTTATCTGTCGGTCACTACGAGTTAATGTCATGACAACATCAGATGTCTTACTTGGGTGTCCCAATCATCTCAGAGTTTAAGAGAAAATGACAATGAGAATTGGCGAGTGGATTTTGCATGCCAAGCCACTCCCTCATACATATGGATACATAAGATGACAGCATGCATTCAAGGACACTCTTTGTGTTGCAATGCGGTGTTCCCCTTGTTTGCAGCTTGATTCCACTGGGCACTTTAGCACTAAAAAAGAGCAGTTTCCCTAAAAGACCAAATCTCTGATGGCTTGCATCTTTTAAAAGTTGACGCTCCATCCATGTCCAGTTGGTTGCAGTCACACTATCGCCTTATATTCATTTATGTACAGGGGAGTGGCTCGGCATGCGAAATCCCACAAATTCTCATTGGCCTTTTCTCTTAAACTCGGAGGTGATTGGGGCTCCCAAGTAAGATCCCTAATGCACCTAACCGAGACATTTTTTTTTTTAAATAAATTACACACTTACATAATTCACAACTTGGTGGCAATAATCAATCAATCAATATGTGTTTTTTAATTAACTATTAAAACAGTGGCAGCTGATTTAATATTTAGCATATATTTAAATAATTATTTTCACAGTTATAAAGTTTGCATTTTCTTTTTTCTTCTTTAATTAATAATGTCAAAATAAAGTAAACTTTTCTCACCAAAAACCAGTGACAACTGATCTCAGGAACGTAAATGGGTATTGAGATTTGCATCCTCTATTTAGCTGTAAATGCAAATAAAGAGCAGGAACTGTATGTAAGCAGAACATTCATAATACCTATATGTTGTTAAAATTTCAAGTATATTGAATAAAATGGTAAAGCAATGTTTGAATGTTCTAATCTAAATGTTTTACTTCAAAATTACCTCAGTTGTTACTTCTCTTTCCAATTCTTTATATTTATATGTAGTTTTATCATTATAATCCTGTATAAACTCCAGATTTATGCGAAACTGCAGGTTAATATACCCCTCATTCTCTGTGGGGGGATCAAGATCAAGTGGTTCTAGGGTGGTAGTGGTGAAACGGGTAGTGGTGGTTTGTTCAACTGCTGAAATAGTAGATTCTTGACCATTCTTTATACTTGTTGATTGCATTGTTGTCTCTGCTGGTCTTCTAGAGGTCAGTTCAGTTGTTGTGATTATTTCATTTACAGTTGCTGTTTGGTGAACTGAAAGTGTTAATGGCTCACTAGTTGTTATTTGAACACTGGTCATGGTATGTGGGAAAACTTTTGTGGTTTCTTGAACTGTTGTTGGTTTAGATTTTTCACCTGTTATGTCTTGAGTATGCCTTGTAGTTGTTTGCATTTTCGTCTCAGGTGCAGTACTTGTTGCTGGTCCAGTGGAAGTGAATGATTCAGATGCAGTTGTTGTCTCATGGACTGTAGATGTTGATGGCTCACCAGTTGTTAGTTGAACACTGGATGTTGTTGTTGGCAGAAGGCTGGTGGTTTTTGGGGTCTCTGTTGTTGGTTTTTCAGTTGTTGTATCTGGAGGATTACTTACAATTGTTGATTGCATTGTTATCTCAGCGGTTGTACTAGTTTCCTGTCCAGTAGTTGTAGGTTTTACAGTTGTTTCCTCATGGATTAATGGCTCACTAGTCATTCCTTGACCATTTCTTACACTTGTTGATTTCATTGTTGTCTCTGCTGGTGTTCTAGAGGTCAGTTCAGTGGTTTTGATCGATTCAGTTATTGTTGTTGTCTTGTGAAATGAAAGTGTTAATGGCTCATCAGTTGTTATTTGAACACTGGCTGTGGATGGTGGAAAAACTGTTGAACTTTCTTGAGCTGTTGTTGGATAAAATTTTCCAGTTGTTGTATCTGGAGAATTTCTTATACTTGTTTGTATTTTTGTCTCAGGTGCAGTACTTGTTGCTGGTCCAGTGGAAGTAAAAGATTCAGATGCAATTGTTGTCTCATGGACTGTAGATGTTGATGGCTCACCAGTTGTTATTTGAACTCTGGCTGTGGTTGTTGGCAAATGTTTTGTGTTTTTTGCTGTATCTGGAGGATTACTTACACTTGTAGATTGCATTGTTATCTCGGAAGATGTACTAGTTTCCGGTGCAGTAGTTGTCATTGGTGTTGTTACAGTTGTTTCCTCATGGATTAATGGCTCACTAGTCATTACTGGACCATTTCTTACAATTGTTGATTTCATTGTTGTCTCTGCTGGTGTTCTAGAGGTCAGTTCAGTGGTTTTGATCGATTCAGTTATTGTTGTTGTCTTGTGAAATGAAAGTGTTAATGGCTCATCAGTTGTTATTTGAACACTGGCCGTGGATAGTGGAAAAACTGTTGTACTTTCTTGAGCTGTTGTTGGATATAATTTTCCAGTTGTTGTATCTGGAGAATTTCTTATACTTGTTTGTATTTTCGTCTCAGGTACAGTACTTGTTGCTGGTCCAGTGGAAGTAAAAGATTCAGATGCAGTTGTTGTCTCATGGACTGTAGATGCTGATGGCTCACCAGTTGTTATTTGAACTCTGGCTGTGGTTGTTGGCAGAAGTTTGGTGTTTTTTGTTGTATCTGGAGGATTACTCACACTTGTAGATTGCATTGTTATCTCTGAAGTTGTACTAGTTTTCTGTGCAGTAGTTGTCAATGGTGATTTTACAGTGGTTTCCTCATGGATTAATGGCTCACTAGCCATTCCTTGACCATTTCTTATACTTGTTGATTGCATTGTTGTCTCTACTGGTCTTCTAGATGTCAGTTCAGTGGTTGTGATTGGTTCAGTTACAGTTGTTTTGTGAACTGAAAATGTTAATGGTTCACCATATGTTATTGGAACCACAACTGCAGTTTGGGTAAAGACTGTTGTGCTTTCTTGAACTGTTGTTGTTGGCGGCAGAAGGCTGGTGGTTTTTATGTTTTCTGTTGTTGATTTTTTAGTTGCTGTATCTGGAGGATTACTTACACTTGTTGACTGCGTTGTTGTCTCAGTGGTTGTACTTGTTTCCAATGCAGTAGTTGTCATTGGTGGTGTTACAGTTGTTTCCTCATGGATTAACAGCTCAGTAGTTATTTCTTGACTATTTCTTAGACTTGTTGATTGCAATGTTGTCACTGCTGGTCTTCTAGAAGTCAGTTCAGTGGTTGAGATTGGTTCAGTTGCAATTGTTGTTCTGTGAACTGAAAGTGTTAATGGCTCACCAGTTGTCATTTGAACACTAGCTGTGGTTTGTGGAAACTCTGTGCTTTCTTGAGCTGTTGTTGGATTAGATTTTCCATTTGTTATATCTTGAGTATTTCTTGTAGTTGTTTGCATTTTCGTCTCAGGTGCAGTACTTATTGCTGGTCCAGTGGAAGTGAATGATTCAGATGCAGTTGTTGTCTCATGGACTGTAGATGTTGATGGCTCACCAGTTGTTATTTGAACGCTGGCTGTGGTTGTTGGCTGAAGGTTGGTGCTTTTTGGGGTTTTTGTTGTTAGTTTTTCAGTTGTTGTATCTGGAGGATTACTTACACTTGTTGATTGCATTGTTGTCTCAGCGGTTGTACTAGTTTTCTGTTTAGTAGTTGTCACTGGTGGTGTTTCAGCAGTTGTCATTAATGGTGTTTCAGTTGTTGTCTCGTGGGTTGTAGGTTTTGATGGTTCTCCTGTTGTGGTTTCATGAGTCATTGATGTTGGTCTTGTGCTTGCTTTATCTGGAAAACCTCTTATGCTTGTTGATGGCATTGTTGTCTCTGGTCTTTCAGATGGCAGTTCAATGGTTGTGACTGGTTTAGTTACAGTTGAAATCACACTAACTAAAGATGTAAATGATTCACTAGTGTTTTTTTGAAAATTTCTTGAACTTGTTGATTGCAGTGTTTCCTCTGGACTCTTAGAAGCCAGTTGAGTGGATGTAATAGGGTCAGTTATAGTTGTTGCTTCATGGATTAAAGATGTTAATGACTCCACAGTTGTTTCTTGATCATTCTTTATACTGGTTGATTGGATTGTTGTCTTCATTAGGCTGCTGGTTGGCAGTCCAGAGATTGTGATTGGTTCAGTTGTATATGTTAACAGATTTTCAGATGCTTTTGTAACAGTAACAGAGTTTGTTGTAAAAGCTGTTCTGCTTTGCTTAGTTGTTGAATCTGTGGTGCTTGTTGTAAATACTGTATCAGGTGTTATAATAGCAGTTGTATATGTTGTGACAGTTGTGGTTGCTGTTGGGTCATGATTACTCTTTGATATTCTAGCTGTAAAGTAAAAAGAAATTATGTAGTCAAATATTTTAACTTAGTTTATTTTAAATGCTTTATCAATATTTTGAAAATAGGTTTTTTACCAGTCAGGAACAGTACTGCAATTGTCCATAATATTTTCATGTTGTCTTATTCTTCAGGACCTATTTGGGGGAAATAGTTCACAACTGAGAATTCATTGGTACCGAAGACGTCACTCCCGCTATGCTCGCCGCCATGTTTGTGCCCGATATGACAACAGACACAGCACATCTAAATGAGATTTAGTAATATATTGAAATAAGAAATTACTGTTTACTACCACTTCCCACAATGTGTCTTTGACTTGATTGTATGTTTAGGACAAAAAGTGTAAATTATTGTAAACGTAGTCGCTCTATGAAGGCTTTAAGACCTTGAAGAATCCTCTGCCGGCTGGTCACTCCACTTCACAGTGAGCGGGACTTGTGCTGACGACACTAATTTCCTTACAGTCCGCGCTTTGATTTTGGTAAAATAGTTTTGGTGAATGCAAAAAAAAAAAAAAAAAAACATTGTGTGGGTCAAGATGATCAATTTTTATTTTATGCCAAAAATCATTAAGATTTTAAGTAAAGACCATGTTCCATTAAGATTAGGGATTCGGATTCGGCCGAATCCTGGGCTTTTTGACGGGGTTCGGTTTCGGCCGAACGTTAGATTTATTTTCCACCAAAACCGAACCCTAGACTTGCACTACGATGTCACACGGCCGTTGATTACGTGAAGGTGTTTACATAGGACCCGTTCGAATGTAGTAGGCTGTAAAAATCTGAAAATGGAACTCGTAAGCAAAAAAAGTTTTGTTTGGCAGTACTTTCAACCAAAAGAAGGCGATTCAAGTCGAGCTTTATGTTCAATTTGCAGTGCCAATTTGTCTCGTGGTGGCAAGCACCCTAAGCAGTACACAACATCGCTGATGTTAAAACATTTGCGTCTAAAACATCCAAAAGAATACGAGTTGTGCATGAAGGAATCTACAGACAGCAGCCAAAATGCAGCAACTTCAGGTACGGCAGCTGGACAGTCACAGCTAAAAACGTGTGATAACCAGACGACCATTACTAGCTTTGCTAGCCCTACACCGAACAAACAAACAAAAAATACACTGCTGTGGACGTTGTTTACTTCATTAATGTGTTTTACTGTGTTAATGGAATAAGGATGCGAGTAGGATTCGGTATTAGGTTTCGGATTCGGCCGAATCTTAAACAGTGGATTTGGTATTTGGCCGAACCCCAAAAATCTGGATTTGGTGCATCCCTAATTAAGATATTTATACCGTAAATATATCAAAACTTAATTTTTGATTAGTAATATGCATTGCTAAGAACTTCATCTGGACAGTTTTAAAGGTGATTTTCTCAATATTTAGATTTTTTTGCACCCTCAGATTACTGATTTTTTAAAAATTGTATCTCGGCTAAGTTTTGTCCTATTCTAACAAACCATACATCTATAATGTATAAATCTCAGTTTCAAAACATTGACCCTTATGACTGGTTTTGTGGTCCATGGTAACAAATATGTAATCTTTTTTAATATCATTGACATTAATGGTTGCACTTTAGTGTTGAAATATTACATAACACCTCCAACAATACATGAGGTATTGACACTTTATTTAGAAAGTATTATTACAATATATTTTTTAATTAACTAGGGTCAACGAACAGTATTTTATTTGTTGTTTGTCATTTGTTTTTACATTTGTTCCAATTAGAGTGTCAATTGTTCCAACTAAAGTGAATTTTTTTTTTACTTTCTTCTTGTCGAATCCTTTTCAAATGGACATCTGTCATTTGTACATTGCACATTTTATTTGCTTTTTTTACTTTACACTGTACATACACAAATATGCAAAAATCCAAATACATGTAGTATAATTTGATATTAATTACCATAATTAATGACTTGATGCAGTCACACTTAATTTAGCAATAAAGACTCAATTATTTTAGTATGCATATGGCATTAACATTATAACATTTATTATATATTTACCCTATCAGCACTCCAAGACAACTGTAAAAATGTAAAAAATTACCATACTAAAATGGCAGTAGCTTTTATCCAAAGTAACTTACATTGCATTAAAGGTATACATCGAAAAATGCAGTTCATGCATTCCCATATGTATACTGTTAAGAATACTTAGAAAATGTTGTATTTGTGAAGCATTTAGTTGTCATTTTTAAATTCTGGCACTACAGAATCACACAGCTATGAAAATGTAGTTTTTTTTAACCCTTGTGCGCTCCTCGGTCACTTCTGACCGGAACATTTTACATTTTGATTTTTTAAAAATCACAGCTTCATCGGAATGATATGAAACTTGGTGACTTTTATGGCACTGGGAATGTGAACACAGAAAAAAAATTACAACATGATTCGAAAAGGCTAAGTGGGCGTAAAAAAAATAGTCACACTCATGCTCTTCGGTCAGAAATGACCGACCATAGGAAATGAATGGGAAAAAGACAAAAACACAGCAATTCAGAGATTAACTGTGTGCACAATCGACAAATCAGACACAAAACTAAAAAAAAGTACACAGCAGTGAAGGGATGATACTATAAAACATCAGGAGTGTGATTTAGACACATCCAGTCACACACAGACGCGCACACACACACACACACTTATACACACACACATCAATAAAACTACTGTGTCTGTGATAGTGCAAACGTTTGAGAATATGTGAAATCCGTTCAATAATTCAGTCATAATGCAGAAAAAGCTCACAGCAGTGAAGTGGTGACACTCTAAAACATCAAGACTGAAAAATAAACACACACACGCACAAACACACACACACACACACACACACACACACACACACACACACACACACACACACACACACATACAAACACACATCTATAAACTGCTGTCTGTAACAAAGCAAAGTTTTAGGAGTATGTCAAATGAATTCAATAATTCAGTAATAGTGCAGAAAAAAGCTCAGAGCAGTGGGCAAAACTGACACACACTGGAAATTAATTTGAAATCTGCAGTAAACAGTGATGAGAAGCAAGCACTGCCTCTTGGGTTTGTCAGTGCAGTGCCGTTTAGGATTGACTATAATCATAATGCAAAAATTAATTTGAAATCATTATTTATAAGAAGAAAATATCTAAAACTTCACAAAAAGTACTCTTTGAGAATGTCTGAATATATTTTAAAGTCCATTACTTATTATATAAGTAAGCAATTATGTCTAAAACAAATTGGGAATTCACTAGCATCTCTATTGATGTCTATACAGGCCTCTTTCTGTGCTTCCACCAGGTGGTGCTAATCTGTCATCAAAAAATTGATTTGGAAGGCCTATACTCTATTTTAATCTGAAATACTGCATTCATTGGAAAATAACTTTTAAAAATTAGTATTTTTATTTTTTTATATATTTTCAGTGGAAAAAATAGATCATAATTATTGCATAAATAATCATTAGTACCATAAAATTCTCTAAAATTACAAAGGAAAAAAGAAAAAATATTATGGAACAAAAATATATTAGATTGGTTTTACTGAAGAAAAAAAAAAGTTACGTTTCAGGTGTCCGGTCACTTTTGACCGTGAGGAGCATGAGTGTGACTCCCAAATGAGGAGCGCACAAATTAAACTATTTAGCATATTACTACATTCTTTTATTACTCAGTGGCACAACAAAATATATTAAGCAATTAATTTGAAATCATTTGAAATGCATTCATTAAACCAAGCTACTCACCTTCAATGTAAAAAAATATCCAGAAATGTTTACATAATCCACTTTAAATCACTACATGGATGTTGGATGCTATTTCTTTACTTGCACAGAAGATCATATGCTCAAGGATTTTCAGAGGCTGAATTAATATAGCAGGTATAATACCTGGCTAACTGGTTAAGTGAGTTGAGCTGAATAGCCCTCCCACCACTCACTACAAACATGCAGAGAGGGTTCTGTGTATATCTATAGCACAGGTCAATCACATTTTGTCATGTCTTTACTGATCCTTTCTTAAACAAACAATGAGAAGTTTAAGTGTTTCACACACCGGAGATCATAATTCTGCAACATTTTTATTTTTAAAAAACTGAAGCACACTGTTATCCAGAATCAAACTATGAAATTATTAAGTATTTGTTTATTCAGTCATATTATGTGCACATGTATGCAAATATCGATTTCTTTGTTTGTTCTTTTCTGTCATTCTTGACTGTACTTTCTGTCAATGAGTCTTAATACTGAAGTACAGGATGGGTGTTGGTTAAAGCTCTTAAGTCAATACCATTCACATATGACATTTTAAGACTCATTCTCTTTTGAATGTAAAGTTGGCATAAGTGCTTATGTTTCTCTGTTGGCCATACATAAATCGACTAATGAGCCATGGTGCTTCACTCCTTCACTCACTTTAACTGTTTCTACCAGACATGAAGTAATCTGATGCTTTGAAATTTGCCATCTATAACTTTAGATCCTTTGAATATAAGAACGCATCAGATTTGAAAACAAAGTTGAATAAAATGCATAGCTGGCTCAGTCTTGTTTGTTTCGAAATATATTTATTGGTGTTATTGTTAAAAAGTAGCTAAATATGTTAAATTAAAGAAACAAAAAA
Source organism: Garra rufa (assembly GCF_049309525.1). Classification (NCBI taxonomy): domain Eukaryota; kingdom Metazoa; phylum Chordata; class Actinopteri; order Cypriniformes; family Cyprinidae; genus Garra; species Garra rufa. Next base: position 15,498,873 of record NC_133366.1, read on the forward strand.
TACATTAAATATTTGTTTGCACTGTATCTTTGAAACATCAAAGAAAATCCTTCCAAGGTTGTTTTTTTTTCGACGACATTTTGAACATTGACGGTGTACCCTGGAATGCTTTCATTTACACCCATCCCACTGTAGCACCCAAAAGGCAATTTTTGTTTTGTAATATGTCATTGCTGTCATTTCTAACAATTGTACTTCACAGAAAACCACCGAACCTCGCAATGTTAAAATATTGATAAATGTACAGAAAACATTCAAGGTATTTCTATAATTTGTCGAAAGCTAGAGAATTATTTTTCATTAAGATGTTGCTAAAAAATTATAGGGCAATGTTATACATTCATCTAAAAGCACAATTTGGTTTAATAAATGGCAATTTTAAGGTTAACACAAAGGGATGTTAACGATAGAATGGCCATATCATACATTTAAATGTTTTATTTTAATGTTTTCCCAAAACTGAGAAGTCCTATAAGTAGGAGTAACCAACCCTGCTTCTGAGTTTAGCTCTGAACTTAATAAAACATACTTGAACCTGCTAATCAAATATATATATACATATTTTTTTAATACTCAATTACATTTATCTCAATTAAATATCAAAATCACAGCTACACTCTCAAAAATAAAGGTGGTTTAAAAGGTTCTTCACAGCGATGCCATAGAAGAACCATTCAGTCAAAGGTTCTTTAAAGAACTATCTCTTTCTTACCTTTTTATAATCTGAAGAACCTTCTTTCACCACAAAGAACCTTTTGTGAAACAAAGGTTCTTCAGATGTTAAAGGTTCTTTATGGAACCATTTAGAAAAAAAAAAGGTTCTTCTATGGCATCATGAAGCACCTTTATTTTTAAGAGTGTATGTCATGGGGATTTGACTGTAATGGCAGTTGATTAATTTAAACGAACTTGGTTGCCTTTTGCACACTTGAGACATATTTTCATGCAGGAGAAATAGAGAAGGAATGAGGCTTATCTTGTAAGGTTGCAATCTTATTTTGACCTCAATCTTGAGAAAGAGAGAGAGAGAGAGAGAGAGAAAGAAGAATGAATATAATGAAAACATACGTCACAACCCTTCACAAGAAATATATAAAGTATATATAAAAAATTATCACATAATAAATAAATGGGGCGATTTCGTTAATGTTGTCAGTAAGGTTTGTTTTTGAATTAGGGAAAGTTTGCAAAGGACATGACAAAATAGGAAAATTACTACTATAAAGCTTTTTAATAAGATTTGACATAAACTATGGGTTTTCCTGTAAGTTTAAATCTAGTGGTTGCCTTTTGTAGTTGGAAAAATAATTAAAACAGAGCAATAGATAATTTATCGACAAGAAAATAATTTTTATTGATTCCATTTTATTGTATAATTCTTCTTATTATTGTTATTATTGTTACATCCCTTTTTGTTTTATTTCTTTGTTTTGGGAAGTGTTTTGTGTCTTTCTGTGGAGGACGAAGCTGATTGGTTGGCTCGTTTGCTGTGTTACTTAGCCCTTGCTGTTAGCTAGTTACCTGTGTTAGTAAGACTGAGAATGTGTGTGTGTGTATATTTGAGTGTGTAATAGTGTGAGTTGGTTGATTAGTGTGAGTTCCCTTTCGATACTTTCACTCGTACTGCGTCGTAAGACGCTTATGGGAAAAGCTCCTTTTCTCCTGAGACTGAAGCATTTCAATAACGCAGTGTAACTGCACGGCCATTGGTTCGTGCAGTGTTAAAGAAACGAACCAATGGCTCGGCAGCGGAGATGCACAAACCTATGGCGATGATTCGCGCCCGATCGCGCCAAAAGGGGCGGTGCATCTGGCTATATAAGCGAGCATTTCGCCATAGGAACTCAGATCCTTCTTCTTCAGCGACGACATCATATCTTCGCAGAGACTGACTACGCAGAGACTGACTTCACTCAAGAAAAGCACTCTTCTCACCGTTTGACGAGCCTCGCAGCGGATCCTCACTGCTCGGCGGATTGACGCTTCCGGAGCTTGATTCCCTGCGGCTATCCGGTGATAGACTAAAGAGCAAATTTTCTAAAGAGCAAATTTCACGGCGTTGTTTCAAATGCCACGGCGTTATTGTCGCTCGTGCAGAGCCCCTCTGCACGCCGCTGACTCTCACGCTGAGTGCGTCTCGTGTCTGGGCCCCGCCCACGCCGAGTCTGCACTCACTGAGACGGATTGTTCCCATTGTGGGAACATGAGTCTCACTTCCCTCCGCTCGCGGCTAGCTTTCTTTTCAGAGAGCGACGCCGCCCCTCGCGCCCTCCCGCTTCCTTCCTCGCAAGAGCCTGCTAGGAAGAAGCAGCGGGGCAAGAGGACTCAGAGCACGGTGACAGGCAAGCTCACGCCGGCTGAGACCCCGCGTGCCTCGCCTTCACCCCATGGAGAGGAATCGCCAGTTCTCTTCCTTCATCCTGACCAGCGTCCCTCCGTGGCTGCGAGCGATCTGGTTTCCTTTGGAGGAAGTGAATGCGAGGATGACAGCATGTCATTGGCCGCATCTGACGCAGAGGAGTTGTCGGGCTCTTCACACGACCCCGCCCCCTTGCCGTCTGCGCAACCCAGCGCCGCCAGCGCCGGTATGGACGCCGAGCTGTTCCGCGTCCTATCTAAAGCTGCCGAGGAGCTGGAACTACAGTGGTCTCCTCCCCAGGAACCCTCTAGGAGCCGGTTGGATGAATGGTTTCTGCCGGGGCGCCGTCAGGCCCCTTGTCAGCGAGCTTCACCGTTCTTCCCTGAAGTCCACGACGAAATTTCTAAGTCCTGGCGTGCTCCTTACTCCGCCCGCCTTCATACTTCCTCTTCCGCTGCCCTCACTACTGTCGACGGCGCCGAAGAGAAGGGTTATGATAAACTGCCCCCACTGGATGAGTCTGTGGCCGCGCACCTTTGCCTGCCCACTGCCATCGGCTGGAAGGCGAGGGCATCACACCCGTCCAAGCCCTGCAGAACGACCTCTACCCTCGCTGGACGAGCGTACTCGTCTGCTGGACAGGCAGCTTCAGCGCTTCACTCTATGGCGGTACTTCAGGTGTACCAAGCTAAGCTCCTCCGCGGTTTGGACGAGTTGGGCCTAGAGGATTTTCCGCTCAGAGAGCTGCGCAGCGCTACAGACCTGGCTCTACGCACCACTAAGATGACGGCACAGGCAATCGGAAGGTCGATGGCCAGTTTAGTGGTGCTGGAGCGCCACTTATGGCTCAATTTGACGGAGATCAAGGACGCGGACAAGGTCGCCTTCCTTGACTCCCCCATTTCCCCGACCGGCCTGTTTGGTCCAGCTGTGGAAGGATTCGCAGAGCGCTTCACTGCAGCACAGAAGTCGTCCCAAGCTATGCGACACTTCCTGCCTAAACGCTCTAGCTCCGCAACGGCTCCTAGTCGCCCCAAGCCGGCGCCGACTCAGCAGCCCGCGAAGGCTACGCCCCCAGCTGCCCAACCAGCTCCTCAGACGGAGCTCCGTCCGCGTTCCCGCTCAGCCAAGCGCTTCCCCTTCCCTAAGCGTCAGGGACCTCGGCCAAGAGTGGTGCTGGACCAGGCGCGGCCAGCGTCTTCCTGATTCCAGGAGCAGGAAGAGGGAGGGGTCAAGTCTCGCAGTAGCCAGACCAGCCCCCAAGTTGCCTCTTTTAAGCCTTTTCACACCCCGTTCTGTTCTGAGTGTAAAAGGACACATGTTTGTAAAAAGTGTGGCTGTAACTCACGGGCCCTTTGTATCAGCGCCCTTACAGCAAACCGCTGTGATAGCGGAAAAAAATAAAATAAAAAACAAACATTTTCAAGAAAAGAGCAAATTTCCTCTTCCAATGCTTCCAGACAGCAATCAGCTGTGCGAACCATTGCAGTCCCTTGCGACACGATCCGAGGCGTGGCAAGCCATCCCCGGAGTGTCAAAATGGGTTCTGGGTATAATAGAACGAGGTTATGTACTCCAGTTCGCTCGAAGACCCCCTCGCTTTCGCGGGGTGGTCACCACCTCAGTTCACAGCAAAGACGCAGATGTCTTGCGCTTAGAGGTGAAGAATTTGTTGGCCAAGGGCGCCGTAGAAACGGTCCCCCCAACACAGAGCGAGTCAGGCTTCTACAGCCGTTACTTCCTCGTTCCAAAGAAGGATGGCGGTCTGCGACCCATCCTCGATCTCAGACAGCTGAATCGCGCCCTCATGAGACCGCCGTTCAGAATGCTCACGCTAAAACAGATCCTCTCGCAAATACGCAAAGGGGGCTGGTTTTGTTCACTGGATCTGAAGGATGCATACTTCCATATTCAGATCGCCCCCCACCACAGGCAATTCTTGAGATTCGCCTTCGAGGGAGTGGCATATCAATATACAGTCCTTCCGTTCGGACTGTCGTTAGCTCCTCGCACGTTTACAAAGTGCATGGACGCAGCGCTTTCCCCTCTGAGGCAGATGGGAATTCGCGTCCTGAACTACCTCGACGACTGGCTCATTCTAGCCCAGTCAGAGAACGAGCTAATACACCACAGATCCTTAATCCTCAGCCACTTAGAGTTCCTAGGAATCAAGGTCAATTTCGCCAAGAGTGTGCTGTCTCCCAGTCAACGCATTGCGTTCCTGGGAGCAGTTTTCGACTCAACTCAAATGAAGGCAGCAGTTGCGCCGCAAAGAGCCCAGGCCATTCGCAGGCTCGCGGCCTCCTTCAAGCTCGGAGCCCTTCGCCCACTCAAGACTTTTCAGAAGATGCTCGGCCTTATGGCCTCAGCATCTCCAGTACTTCAGTTGGGCCTGCTTCAAATGCGCCCCCTGCAGTTCTGGCTGAAACCAAAAGTTCCTCCTCAAGCCTGGTGTCTAGGACGCCAACGCATCAAGGTAGATCGGGCCTGTGTAGCAGCCCTGGCTCCTTGGAAGAGCTCTCAATGGATGGAACAGGGCGTTCCCCTGGACATGGTAGTCAGAAGGAAGGCAGTCTCGACAGATGCCTCCAACTTAGGTTGGGGGGCGCTGTGCGACGGCCAGCCTGCTTTCGGCCAATGGTCAAAAGCAGAGAGTCGCCTTCACATCAACTGCTTGGAAATGCTAGCAGTGTGTTTAGGCCTTCACACCCTTCTACCTGTCTTGAAGGGACACCATGTCTTAGTCCGTTCGGACAGCATGACAGTGGTGTTCTACATAAACCACCAGGGGGGTCTCTCGTCGAGACGTCTATTCACGTTAGTAGAACGTCTTCTGAAATGGGCTCAGCTGCACTTCCGCTTGCTAAGGGCGACGCATGTGCCAGGCAAATTGAACCAAGGAGCAGACATGTTGTCTCGGAGCAACGTCTCCTCAGACGAATGGATGCTTCACCCTCAAACGGTTCAGCAAATATGGGCTGTCTTTGGCAAGGCGTGAGTAGATCTTTTCGCCTCAAAAGACAATTATCACTGCCCAATTTATTTTTCGAAGGAACAGGATGCATTGACCCAAGAATGGCCCAATCTCCTGTTATATGCGTTCCCTCCGATCGCTCTGTTACCGCAGGTCATCAGACGAGTACGGGAACAGAAACTCAAAGTCCTGTTAGTGGCCCCATTCTGGCAGAACCAGCATTGGTTTCCAGATCTTCCCCGGATGCTTTCGAAAGCACCGTGGCCCGTTCCACGACGAGATCTCTTAACACAGGCGAACAGAATGCTATGGCACCCCCAACCGGAATTGTGGGCGCTGCACGTATGGGCTCTCGACGGGAGCTTTTAAGTCTCCCTGAGTCGGTTTTGAGTACTATTTCGCAAGCTAGAGCACCTTCTACGAGGCGACTCTACGATCTCAAGTGGTCTGTCTTTTCCGCCTGGTGTTCCACCCGTGGTGCAGACCCAATTTTCCTGCAGGAGCTGTTAGAAAAGGGGAGATCCCCTTCTACTCTCAAGGTCTATGTGGCAGCTATAGCGGTATTCCATGACCTTATAAATGGTCAATCTGTGGGAAGGAACGACTTGGTCGTTCGTTTTTTGAAGGGGTCAAGGCGGCTTAATCCTCCTCGCCCAATCACAGTTCCTTCTTGGGACTTACCCACAGTATTGAGGGCCTTGAAAGACCCTCCCTTTGAACCGCTTCAGTCCATAGGCCTTCGCCCCCTGACGTTGAAGACTGCCCTGCTATTGGCTTTGGCATCAGTCAAACGTATGGGTGACCTACAGGCGCTCTCTGTGAGCCCCGTATGCTTGGAGTTCGGGCCGAATGACTCTAAGGTCATCCTGAAGCCAAGATGTGGGTATGTACCCAAGAGTCTCTCGACACCCTTTAGAGACCAAATTATTTCCCTCTTGGCTCTTCCTCCTTCGGAGCAGGACCAGGGATTTAATCCTCTCTGCCCCGTCAGGGCTTTGAGATGCTATGTAGAGCGTTCTGCTCCTTTTAGGCAGTCAGAACAGCTGTTTGTGTGTTTCGGTGGCCGCACCAAGGGGTTTTCGGTCACAAAACAGAGGTTATCCAAATGGATTGTGGAAGCCATCACGCTGGCTTACTCTTCTCTGGGCCTACAATGTCCCATGGGAGTAAGAGCCCATTCGACTAGAGGCATCGCCTCGTCCTGGGCGTGGTCTAGTGGGGTTTCTATTGCAGAAATTTGTGCGGCGGCAGGCTGGGCCTCACCGTCCACATTTGCTAGATTTTATAATCTGGACGTCCCAGTCTTACAGACTCGGGTGCTTTCTGCATAGTGGTATAACTGTTACCAGTATGTTATGTATGGTGCGCCTTGGCCTCATTTGGAGCTCCAAGTTGTACTTATTCCCTAGAACGGATGTTTATCAGGCTATCTGATGGAACAAATTGGCCCTTATTAGCCCTTTAGTGCTAGGGCCATGTCAGTCGTTCCGTGCTAGGTAGCTGCACGACTCGTCGAAGTACCTGAGTTTCTATGGCGAAATGCTCGCTTATATAGCCAGATGCACCGCCCCTTTTGGCGCGATTGGGCGCGAATCATCGCCATAGGTTTGTGCATCTCCGCTGCCGAGCCATTGGTTCGTTTCTTTAACACTGCACTAACCAATGGCCGTGCAGTTACACTGCGTTATTGAAATGCTTCAGTCTCAGGAGAAAAGGAGCTTTTCCCATAAGCGTCTTACGACGCAGTACTCGTTCCCGTATCTCAGGGAACCGAGGTTACGAAAGTAACCGAGTACGTTTGTAGTTAGTGTTCTTAGCCCTCCTTGTAATTCTGACTTCTGCCCGTTTTGACTCTGATTCTGGATTGCCCTTGCTGGATTTGACTGCTGATCTTTAAATAATTGTACATAGTATTATTGGGGAGGTAGGGAGACCGACGTCATTTTTGTTCGATTCTTTTATTGACTGTTTTTCTGTACAGGGTGTGACGGGCGTCCCGAGGAGCAATCAGCGTCGCCCTGGCAACACACGAGGACCAGCTGGATCCACTCACCACGGACCAATCGGTCACGGCTCAGCCCGCTTTATAAGCAGTCTGCCACAACCAGAGAGTGAGATACATCTCCACATGCACTGTGAGACTTACCTGACCGCTGTATCCTTTCTCCTGCAGAGTCGCCGTGACCGCTTGGTCCCCCACTTCCGGGTTGCACGTTTGGGGTTAAAGCACGTCCTTGCACCAACCCCCTGCACCGGCCACCGTCACCAGGAGACACCAGCACTCAGAAGAAGCCACCCTGCACCTCAAGGAAGACGTCCTCACCACTTCACTCACCGTATTGTTCATTTTACCTGCACTCCTGTCAATAAACGCACCCTCCGGGGCTCACTCAACTCTTGTGTTGTTGTTGCTGTTCTCCGCCCGGCCACAAGGTGGTGGAGAATGCGGGCATGAACGTTCCTAGCGCCGGCTGAGAACACCAACAAACAAGACGTTGTTTACACCGCCATTTTGTTGCCCCTCTCACCTCCGGCTGTCTTTTTTCTTTCTTTTTAGGCTCGCTCCTCCCCGCAACGATGGAGGAACTTGTAAAACAGCTTACGGAGGTTAGCGTCCGCCAGCAGCAGTGCTTCGAGCTGCTTACCGAGCAACACAGCCACATTCAAGGGTATTTGGCCGAACTTCGCTTACCGGCCGCCCAGAACATCCCTCTACCGGACCCTCGAGTCACCGCTGCCCGTTTGCTACCCAAGCTGACCGCAAATGATGATATTGAGGCCTACCTTAAGATGTTCGAATCACTCGCTCGCACCGAAGGGTGGGCGAGAGGTACGTGGGCTGCGACACTGGCACCGCTGCTTTCCGGTGAGGCGCAACGAGCATATTTTTCATTACCAGCGTCTTCCCAAAATAATTATAATGAGTTAAAAAAAGAAATATTAGGCCGTCTCGGCCTTTCTGCAACCGTTGCCGCCCAGCGCTTCCACGAATGGGAGTTTAAAACACGGTTGCCAGTCCGCGCCCAGGCCGCCGATCTGATGCGGTTAGCTGAGCATTGGCTACTGGAAGATTCACCCTCCCCAGCTCAAGTGACCGAACGGGTAGTGGTAGACAGGCTGCTGAGAGCCTTACCCCGCTCGATGAGGCAGGCCGCGGGTATGCGGGGGCCGAAGACCATCGCCGAGGTGATCGACGCCGTGGAGCTGGCGGACGCAACCTACCACCGGGACGTCGGGGAGCGAGCGCAGCCATTTCCCCGGAGGGTGCCCCAGGAGCGACGCCCGCCGGAAGGCACCCCACGACCAGTACACAGGCCGACCAGCCCCCGCGACGAGCCCATGCCCACAGAGCCGTCGACCCCCACCAAGGCTTGGATGGCAGGCTGTGTGGTTCACCAGAAAACACCCCCTGAAGCGCCTACGGCCACTGTCAGGATCCGAGGACGCCACTTCCGCGCCCTGTTGGACTCCGGCAGCGCAGTTTCCCTGGTGCGGCCCACCACCCTTGGGCCCCGGCCAGCCTCCAAGGCACTGATGCCCATCACCTGCGTCCACGGAGACACGCGTCAGGTACAAACTAACCTTCTTACCTTTCACAAGGATGGTCAAGCCTGGACCTTGGAAGTTGGAGTACTGAAGGACCTACCTGTCCCCTTACTACTGGGCAGAGACTGGCCGGGGCTTGACGCCGCCTTGGCCTCCACCACACAGCCTGCCCGTTGCCGCCGCAAACCGCGGCCACCGCCGTCGCGGGGGTCCGGAGGTCGCTCCAGCCTACTCACGACGGACAGTGGGAGAGAGGGTGAGTCTGCCGGCCAACACGCTAATCTATTTCACGATGTGTTTCAACAGGTTACTGGAGGAGGAGACTTTGGGAAAGCCCAAAAAGAGGACGACAGGCTCAAGCACTGCTGGCGGCAAGTCCGGGTGCTCGAGGATCAAGAAATTCTGCCGGCCCCTCACCCCCTCCCACATTTCATCGTTCGGAATGGCCTGTTGTACTGCGTCGCGGAGCGACGGGGGGAGGTGAAACGACTCTTGGTAGTGCCGAAGCAAAAAACGGAGATGGTCCTGGAGCTCGCCCACGCTCACCCTATGGCCGGCCACCTGGGAGCCCAGAACACTACCCAACGAATCCGGGACAGATTCCACTGGCCAGGGCTGGAAGCCCAAGTAAAGAGCTTTTGCCAAGCCTGCCCTGAATGCCAACGCACGTCTCCTCGGAAGCCTCCCCCCAGTCCTCTGATCCCTCTACCCATTATCGGGGTGCCTTTCGAGCGGATCGGGATGGACATCGTAGGGCCGTTGCCGAGGTCTGGCCGGGGACATGAACACATTCTTGTCATCGTTGACTACGCCACCCGGTATCCGGAGGCAGTCCCCCTTCGCCAAGCCACCGCCAAAGCCATTGCCCGTGAGCTGTTCCTGCTCTCCAGCCGGGTGGGTATTCCGTCGGAGATTCTGACCGACCAGGGAACCCCGTTTATGTCCCGGCTAATGGCTGACCTGTGCCGGCTGCTGAAGGTAAAGCAAATTAAAACATCTGTCTACCACCCTCAGACCGACGGGCTCGTCGAGAGATTCAATCAGACCCTCAAACAGATGCTCCGGAAAGTGGCGGCCGAAGACAAGAAGGACTGGGATCTGCTCCTACCGTACGTTCTCTTCGGCATTCGAGAGGTACCCCAAGCCTCCACCGGCTTCACGCCCTTTGAACTCCTCTTCGGCCGCCAGCCTCGTGGTCTCCTCGACGTAGCCCGAGAAGCCTGGGAGCAGCAGCCGGCCGTCTACCGCACTGTGGTGGAGCACGTGCAGGACATGAGGAGCAAGATCGACAGAGTCATGCCATTAGTCCGGGAGCACCTGGTGAAGTCCCAACAAGCCCAGCAACGCCATTATAATCGGCCGGCCCAACCGCGGGAGTTCCAGCCTGGAGACAGGGTGATGGTCTTGGTCCCGAACGCCGCCTGCAAATTCCTCGCCCAGTGGCAGGGGCCGTTTACCGTGGAGGAGAGGGTAGGCCCTGTTAACTATCGGGTGAGACAGCCCGGCCGAAGACGGCCCCTGCAGCTGTACCACATCAACTTACTTAAGAAGTGGATTGGAGATAGGGACCAAGCCGTCGCCCTCGCCGTCACAGAACCCGCGGTTGTAGACATCAACCCCCATCTGTCGGCCACCCAGAAGACGGAGCTGCGGCACCTGGTCGGTCAGTTCCTGGACGTATTCTCCGACAGCCCCGGCCAGACTAACGTCCTCTCCCACGACATCCGCACTCCTCCTGGCGTCATCGTCCGGCAACGGCCCTATCGAGTCCCCGAGGCCCGCCGGCAGGCTATAGAGGAGGAAGTCCAGAAGATGCTCAAGCTGGGGATCATTGAGCCCTCTCGGAGCCCCTGGTCCAGCCCGATAGTCCTGGTCCCGAAGCCGGACGGCACCCTCAGATTCTGCAACGACTATCGACGCCTCAACGAAGTCTCGGAGTTCGACAGTTACCCCATGCCCCGGGTGGATGAACTCCTGGAGCGCCTGGGAAGGGCCCGGTACATCACCACCCTGGATCTGACCAAGGGGTATTGGCAGGTCCCCCTCTCCGCGGATGCCAGGCCCAAAACCGCCTTCTCCACTCCGTCGGGGCACTGGCAGTACCGGACCCTTCCCTTCGGTCTACATGGCGCTCCAGCGACGTTCCAGCGCCTCATGGATGTGATCCTCCGGCCCCACCAGAGCTACGCTGCGGCCTACCTGGACGACGTGGTCATCCACTCGGAGGCGTGGGAAGACCACCTGGATCGACTCCGGAGGGTGCTGTCCGAGCTCCGTCGGGCTGGACTAACAGCCAACCCCCGCAAATGCCACCTTGCCTTAGAAGAAGCCCGGTACCTGGGTTACCGTGTCGGGAGGGGCCTTGTGAAGCCCCAAGAGGACAAGGTAAAGGCAATCCTGGAGGCACCAACGCCACGCAACAAGACCCAGGTACGGGCCTTCCTGGGGTTGGCTGGCTACTACCGTTGCTTCATCCCCAGCTTCTCCTCTATAGCCGCCCCTCTGACAGACCTGACCAGGAAGGGGCAGCCGGAGCTGGTGCGATGGTCCCCGGAAGCGGAGCGCGCCTTCCAACGGATCAAACAGGCCTTAACTACGGAGCCAGTCCTGCGCGCTCCGGACTTCAACTGCCCCTTCCTGCTCCAAACGGATGCTTCGGACACGGGATTGGGGGCCGTGCTCTCCCAAGTCCAGGAGGGAGAGGAGCATCCGATAGTCTATATCAGCCGGAAGCTGACCCGGGCCAAGAGAAACTACGCTGCCGTGGAGAAAGAAGCGCTCGCCATCAAGTGGGCAGTCCTGGAGCTCAGGTATTATCTGCTAGGCCGCAAATTCACTCTTTTCACAGACCATGCCCCGCTGCAGTGGATGGCCCGGGCCAAGGACACAAACGCCCGGGTCACAAGGTGGTTCCTGTCGCTCCAGGACTTCCACTTCGATGTGCGCCACCGGGCCGGTTCCAGCAACAACAACGCCGACGGGCTCTCTCGGTCCTGGGCAGCGTACACAGGTCTGTCAGGGGTCACTCCCCACCCACCCCCTGTCTCCCCTCTATCTTTTTACCTCCAGGACCAGGACGTCGCTTGGGGGGGGGAGTGTGACGGGCGTCCCGAGGAGCAATCAGCGTCGCCCTGGCAACACACGAGGACCAGCTGGATCCACTCACCACGGACCAATCGGTCACGGCTCAGCCCGCTTTATAAGCAGTCTGCCACAACCAGAGAGTGAGATACATCTCCACATGCACTGTGAGACTTACCTGACCGCTGTATCCTTTCTCCTGCAGAGTCGCCGTGACCGCTTGGTCCCCCACTTCCGGGTTGCACGTTTGGGGTTAAAGCACGTCCTTGCACCAACCCCCTGCACCGGCCACCGTCACCAGGAGACACCAGCACTCAGAAGAAGCCACCCTGCACCTCAAGGAAGACGTCCTCACCACTTCACTCACCGTATTGTTCATTTTACCTGCACTCCTGTCAATAAACGCACCCTCCGGGGCTCACTCAACTCTTGTGTTGTTGTTGCTGTTCTCCGCCCGGCCACAAGGGAGTTAGGGAAGTGATTTGTATTTTCTTTTCTTTTCTTTTGTAAATAGGTAATTTAGAGGTATTCAATTGTCTGTTATTTTTGTTTGTTGTTTTGGCCTGGTCGGCTCCTGAAGACATAATTCCCCCGTCTGTATTGTGAATTTCATTATTTTCATTAAAACATTGTTCATTTATTTACTTCGTCCTTGCACTCTTTCATGTTGCGCCCTCACCCTAGACGGGGGTGTAACATTATTATGGTAACACTATACAAAAACATTAGTTATTTTATTACCTAACATGAACAAACAATGAACATTAACATAATTGATTTGATACCCATGACCACTAAAGGTTGTTCTGAATAATCACTCATAGTTAAGTACTGTTATTTAAGAGCTGTGTAGTTAACTACATGGCTATTATTTTCGAGTGAAGCATCACTGCTGTTTAAAATTTGCTCATGCCTCCAGGCAGACGTTTGAAATTTTTACAAATACGCCTAAACCAATCAATCCTGAATGAGGTCTAACAAGTTCTGTAACCTGTGTTTTTTCCCCTTAGGTGTGAGCATTTTCATATATAAAGCACATGTGTGTATTTGTGTTTCATATATGTATGGATAGCAGCTGTATTGACTTAGCAATAATGTTGGTCTGTTCTTATGCTGTTCTGAGGATAACAGAGTTAAAACAAGAAAAGACAAATTATGACTCTTTAACGTCATTCACCCTTCTTCTGTTGATGTCACAAGCTGTGGAATGTGCTGTAAAATGTACAATATTCTTACCCAAAATAACCAGCTGCCAATTAATCTGACAGGTTTTCGAGCTGCACCCTGTGGCGACAGTGCTCATTTTCTATACCCCACACACCCTTACTGAACTTTTACTGAACTGTTCTTCTATCAGCTGATATAGACATTTATAGCTGCTGCTTAAGCATTCACTCTTAAAAATAAGTTCCAAGTCAGGGTTTTTTCTCACACAGTGATGCCATAGAACAACTTTTGTTTTAAAGGAACAATTTTCATTGTTAAGAACATTTTGAGGAAAACGTTTCAGGATTTCTCTCCATATAATGGACTTCTATGGTGCCCCCGAGTTTGAACTTCCCAAAATGCAGTTTAAATGCAGCTTCAAAGGGCTCTAAATGATCCCAGCCGAGGAAGAAGGGTCTTATCTTGGCGAAACGATCGGTTATTTTCTAAAAATATTTACAATTTATATACTTCTTAATCTACTCAGCTCTACTCACCACTCACCTCCCTGTCAAGATCCGTGGCCAAAACCCTGTGCTTCTTCAACATCCCTGAAAAGCAAGTCATCAAGATCAAAAGAGAATTATTTCTGCTACCGGTGTGGAGAGGACGGCCATATCGCGACAAAGTGTCAAGCTCCGCCAAACTCAGAACAAGTAATTCAAAAACTCATCCGTTCTCTAAGGCAAGCAAAGAGTGAGAGGTATGAGGATGATGACAACAACAACAGAAAGACCAAGCAGAACCAACCGAGTCAAGCCTGTTTTTCAAAAAAGAGTCAGACAGACATATATGAATCCAGCAGTCTTCCAAAAGGCCTAGTTGGACCAGCATCAACTGTGGATGTGAAGCTTAATGGACATGTGTGTCAAGCCCTGTTAGACACCGGATCGCAGGTGACAATTGTGTTTGACAGCTGGTTTTCCAGAAATCTCCCAGATGTGCCCATTCACCCGTTGACTGGATTGTCAATATGGGGGCTCAGTTCATCCAGTTACCCATATAAGGGGTATATAGTTGTTGACGTCACTTTCCCTGCTTCTGTTACTGGCGTGGAGGAATCACTGTCCATTCTGGCTCTCGTATGTCCTGATCCTCAAGGTCCTCCCCAAGTGCCGGTTATAATTGGAACCAACGCTAGTTTCTTCAAGCGACTTGCCGCACTCAGTCAAGTTAATGAGAAACCCAAGGTTTCACGTGCTTTGAGAATCCAGACCCGACAGGCTGCTATTCAACTGCCTCAGCCGCAAATAACAGAGAAACTCCCTGACAAGCCTGAAGCAAAAGTCCGGTGGATAGGACCTGGAGACTGTGTCGTTCCATCCAGAGGGGAAGTACAAGTCGTCTGTCAAATGGAGACTGATAAACCTTTGACAAAAGAGATCTTTATGGTAGATGCTCCTGAGGAGGGCAGTCTTCCAGCTGGAACATTCATAACGCCTGTAGTACTTCCGTCTTCAGCCGTAGATGGGAAAAACATTCAAGTCCTGGTTCATAACGAAACATCAAAGGATATCTCCATTTCTGCTGGCACAGTGATGGCCAATGTGTATCTAACAGACAACGCTTGCAGTGCCTTCTGGAAGTTTCCACAGCTCCAAAGTAATCGATCCAAACCTGTTTGATTTCAGTGAGTCATCTATTCCTAAGGCATGGGAACTGAGACTGCGTCAGAAGTTGTCGACAAGAGGTGATGTCTTTTCTACCAGTGAGTGGGATGTGGGATCAGCTCATGGAGTTGAGCATCACATAAGAATGAATGATCCAAAACCCTTCAGAGAGCGCTCCAGACGCATCGCACCGGCAGACATCGAGGATGTGCGACGCCATATTAAAGATCTGTTAGCGGCTGGAATTATTAAGGAGTCGAGGAGTCCGTACGCCTCTTCCATCGTAATTGCACGAAAGAAGAGTGGAGCAATCAGGATGTGCGTCGACTACCGAACTCTAAATGCTCGTACCATCCCAGATCAGTACACCACTCCCAGGATCGATGATGCCCTGGACTGCTTGGCTGGTAGTAAGTGGTTCTCGGTGCTGGACCTCCGTAGTGGTTATTATCAAATCGCCATGGCGGAGGAGGATAAAGAGAAGACCGCTTTCATCTGCCCTCTTGGATTCTTTCAGTTTGAGCGCATGCCCCAAGGGATCACTGGAGCTCCCGCCACCTTCCAGCGGCTAATGGAGAAAGCTGTTGGGGACATGCACCTTCTCCAGGTAATAGTCTACCTTGATGACATCATCGTGTTTGGACGCACTCTTGAAGAACACGAAGAGAGGCTATTAAAAGTCCTGGACCGTCTGCAAGAGAGTGGCCTGAAAGTCTCGATTGACAAGTGTCAATTCTGTCAGTCCCAAGTCCGTTACGTGGGGCACATTGTGTCAGCTGCTGGAGTAGCGCCAGACCCAGCCAAGTCGAAGCCGTAACACACTGGAAAATGCCCACCGACCTAAAGTCACTGAGGTCGTTTCTTGGGTTTTGTGGATTTTACCGGAGATTCATAAAGGACTACTCAACCATCGTAAGGCCTTTGACGGAACTCACCAAAGGGTACCCACCAACGTCGGGCCAGAACAGAAAAGCCGTACATAACGTGAAATATTACAAAGTGTCGGAGCCATTCGGGGAGCGTTGGGACGACCACTGTACAGCAGCGTTCCGTAAAATTATTTACTGCCTCACCAATGCTCCAGTACTTGCTTTTGCAGACCCCACGAGACCTTATGTCCTGCATGTGGACGCCAGTCTGAGCGGCCTTGGCGCCGTGTTAAATCAGGAGCATCCTGGCGGGCTCAGGCCCGTGGCCTATGCCAGTCGAAAACTGTCGAAAAGCATCCAAACAACGTTACCCCATTCATCAGTTGGAGTTCCTGGCGCTTAAATGGGCCGTTGTGGATAAGTTCCACGACTACCTGTATGGTGCCCAGTTTGTAGTAAAAACAGACAACAATCCACTTACCTATGTGTTGTCAAGTGCAAAGTTGAGTGCAACAGGTCATCGTTGGTTAGCTGCATTAGCTACCTACAACTTCAGCTTGCAGTACAAGCCAGGAAAGCACAACATTGATGCAGATGTGCTGTCACGCTACCCCTGTGAATCAACTGACTGTGCTGAATGGAAGGAAATTCCAAAGTCAGGGGTAAAAGCCATTTGTCAGCTGGCTGGTGTTCCTGAAGGGGACGAGTCATCATCCAGACTAGTGGATCATTTGGGTGCCCCTCCGCAGAGTGTTCCAGAGGCATTCGCTTGTCCCACTGCATTGTGTCTGGGTCATATGGAAAAGCTGTCTAATGATGAGTTGAGGCAAGCTCAAGAAGAGGATCCTGTAGTTGGCGTTGTGAAGCAAGAAGTGGAGTCTGGAAAAATAGTTACCTGTGTCAAGAGTTCCGAACCCACCATTGCTCTTTTACAACGGCAGGGCTCCAAATTGAAGATCAAGAATAAGCTTCTGTACAGAGTCACCAACGGTTCCTGTGGGAAAGAAAAGATACAGCTTGTCTTACCTGAGAGGTACTGGTCCCAAGTGCTGCGCTCCTTGCATGACGACTCCGGTCATTTGGGAATAGAGAGAACAACTGAGCTCCTGAGAGATCGCTTCTATTGGCCCCGAATGTCCACCTGCATAGAGCAATATGTCAAGAATTGCGGTCGCTGTGTCGCCAGAAAGACGATACCCAAGAAGGTTGCACCACTGAACCACCTGACCAGCAATGGGCCATTTGATTTAGTATGTATCGACTTCTTATCCATCGAGCCTGACTCCAAAGGTCTAAGCAATGTCCTTGTCATCACGGACCATTTCACCCGCTACGCCCAAGCATTCGTAGCCAAAGACCAAAAAGCTTTAACTGTCGCCAAGATATTATGTGAAAAATTCTTCATTCACTACGGCTTACCTTCCCGTATTCACTCCGATCAGGGCAGAGATTTTGAGAGTGGTCTCATAAAAGAACTGCTGAGTATGCTGGGAATCAGAAAATCCAGAACATCTCCCTACCATCCGCAAGGAGACCCCCAGCCTGAAAGGTTCAACCGAACACTGCTTTCCATGCTCGGTACTCTGAATCCTGTGGAGAAAAGCAGATGGAGTCAACATATTAACTAGAGATGCTCCGATCAGCATTTTTGGGGCCGATTACCGATCACCAAGATCATGATCTGCCGATTGCCGATCACTGCCAATCACAGAATGGCAGGGGAATGGGAATCTTTGATCTATAATCTAGCAGAGTTTGCACCATTTGTAGAAATGAAACTAACTCTAAATTAACTATATTGAAAAACAAAAACCTCTAGAAATAGGCTACAGTCAAGATCTTGAAGAACCACCAAGTTAGGGTTGGAGACGATAGTATTGTGTATCGACAATAGTAAGAGATATCGCCAGTTGCTGATGCCTTCCCTGCTGAAAAAAACAGCATATGCTGTTTAGGTATGTTTTGGTGCTGGGATGCTGGTTTAAGCTGGTTTATGCTGGTCCATAAACCAGCAAAGGACCAGCATAAACCAGCTAAAACCAGCATCCCAGCACCAAAACATACCTAAGCAGCATATGCTGTTTTTTTCACCAGGGTTTGACGATAGCAAGACGATTATTAATATTATCCGTCAAAAAGGCGCCTAACTTTAGCGATGCAGTGCAGAGAGTCGGTTCTAGGATGCTTCAGAAACTTGTCGTGATATAAACACACGCATAGAGTGGCCACGTCGCCTTAACGCGCCGCATGGGGAAGAGATTTATTTATATTAAAGTGCACCTCGCACTAGACTAGGCTATGTTCTTTGATATTGTAAATGATCTTTGCTTGTTATTTGTAGCTGCTTTTTAAGATGATGTAAGGATTATATTATCCAGCATTGCAGTAATTAGGATAAAGGTAGTAAAATGTGGTTTAGGCGGAATTAAATAATGACGCCACCGGTTACTCACCATATTGTCTTCTGTATGGAAGGGAGGCTCGTCTGCCGGTGGATGTGCGTTTCGGGACTTCACCTGATGGGAAGGGAGCTGGTAGCCATCGTCAGTATGTGGAGCGAATGAAGTCAGAGTTACAGAGAGCGTATCAGTTGGCCACCGAAACGGCCCAGAAAAGTCAACAGAGGAACAAACGCTTGTATGACAGACACGTGAAACACCAGACCTTGGCGGTAGGAGACCGTGTGCTGATTAGAAACCTGGCATTGACTGGAAAACAGAAACTTGCCGACAAATGGAATTCTGTACCCTACCTGGTGGTAGAAAAGTTGAAGAACTTACCTGTATACTGCCTAAAACCTGAATCTGGAATGGGAAATGTGAGAACGTTACACAGAGACCATCTCTTACCTGTTGGGGAAAATGTGAGGTTGTCCGTTTCTGAAGAGGAGAGGCCAGTGTCTGCACCGCCGGAGACCAGGACAGGACCTGTGGAAAGAAAACAGAGGAGAGGATTAAGAGGAAGGAATCTGGACATGGCAGGAAGTGAATTGAGGAATGAATCTGAAAGTGAAGAGGATGACCTGTGGTATTACTGCCCGGATAGGGTAGAGAGACCGCCCAGGACAGAAAGTGAGACACAAGATGGATCTGCTGTGGAGGAGGAAACAGTTTGCCGTGGAGGTGAAGTGGATAGAGCCCATGCAGAAGCTGCAGAGCCGATGTTCACTGAAGAAGGCCATGGAGAACTACGAAGTCAGAATCCAGTAGAAACCAGAGATCCTGGTTTAGAAGGGGGAGATCCCGGAGCATCTAATTCTACCAGAGAGGTAGTTGAAGCTAGCCATTCCCGCCCCAGAAGAAACATAAGACCCATTGTCAGATTGAGCCATGATAGTTTAGGACGGCCCACTAACCGACCTTTAACCCTGGTTCATAGAGGTATGATTATAAATATTGAGGGTGGGAGAGAATCAGTGAAGAAACTATGTAGCACAGTGTGGTGTCACCCTATGGCACAGTGTACTCTGTGTGCTCAAGTAAGTGCTCATATAGGGCCCAGAGTTACCGTTAAAGTGTAACGATATACTCTCATGGGGTCATGAGAGGTTTAGAAGGGGGAGCATGTAACCCACTAGAATTTAATTCTAGTATGTTGTGGGTTATATTGTTTTATTCTCTGTGTTTGTTTAATTTAGCCTCTAATTCAGAGCTAATATGTTAATGGAGTCTAACGCTTCATATTTCAGAATCACAAAATATGTGTGCTTGTCCCTTTAAGAATCCCGTGCTTTGTAGCAAGTTAGATGGGTGTGTACATGGGGAAAAACGTGGTTTTGTATTTTCATTGGGTTAAAAATGTTAAGACCCTTCCTGAAAAATGAATAAAGAGTGTATAGTGTTGTGTTCCACGATCAAGTGTTCATGAGATGGATTTTTTATTCCTTTAGATTGTTGATTTCATTTGTAGATTGTGTGCTGTAAGTTTGATTTAATACAATTTATTATGATTTAATTTAAGGACATGTTCTAACTAATGAGCCAACAGGCATTTATAGGACAGCGTTTTAGTGCCACGCAAAAAAAAAAAAAAAAAATCTAAAATTACGAGATTAATATTTCGAGAAATAAAGAAAAAGTACTACGAGAATGAAGTTGAAATACTACGAGAATAAAGTCAAAATATTACGAGAATAAAGTCGAAATACTACGAGAATAAAGTCAAAATATTACGAGAATAAAGTCAAAATATTACGAGAATAAAGTCGAAATACTACGAGAATAAAGTCAAAATATTACGAGAATAAAGTCGAAATACTGCGAGAATAAAGTCCTACTACAAAAATAAAGTCGAAATATTACGATAATAAAGATGGAATATTACGAGAATAAAGTCGAAATGTTTCGAGAATTTAAATCATACAAATTAAAGTTATAATATAGAGTAGCCTATTTTGCGCATGTAAAGGCCCGGATTGATGCCTCCGAGCGGTCGGATCATTTTACTGGGATAAGGAAGAGCCAGTTTTACTGACTTGCGAAAACAGCTTAATATCAAAAATATGATATTTATTAACAGACTGAACAGGACCAACTTTTTATTCAGCTCATACACCCAATGGACATTCCTTTGGGGGGCGCTAGCTCTCTTATTTGACTATTTTTAATACACTACAAATATATCCACTACAAAAAATGCTTTTCTTACTTAGACTTTGTCTTGTTTTCAGCCAAAATTTAAAATAAATTGTAAAAAAGCTGTCTTGTTTTTAGTAAGAACAAGTCGAAATTAAGTTTTTGCTTAGAAAAAGCAAAATAATCTGCCACTGGGGTAAGCAAATAAACAAGACACAAAAAAGTAAGAAAAACTTTTTATTTTTTATTTTTTTTTTTGCAGTGTATGTGGGATTATTTAAAGAAATAATACCTTGTGCCGTACTCACGGGGACAGTATGCTTCGATTGCATTCGTTGTTTGTAATATAAAACATTTCTAATATAAACGTCTCATCTTTCAAAATCTTTGACAATTCTTATCAAAATTCTTTGTGAAAATTCACCTGCTCTGCAAAAATGTCTGTGGCGTCCAATCTTTTATTCCCCACATTTTTTATTTAATTAAATAATATTTTGACTTCATTCTTGTAATATTTTGACATTATTATCGTAATATTTCGTCTTTATTCTCATAATATTTCGACTATATTATCGACATATTAATCTCGTAATCTTAGTTTTTTTTTTTTCATGTGCCACTAAAACGCCATTGTAAAAAATGTTGTGGTATATTTAAGTCATTTTGTTTTGTGCTGATGTTTTACTTTGAGAGTCTGGTAAATGCTGGTAAATGCATCTTTGATGGCAAAATAAAGTTTCCGCTGTGATATTTCTGTCGTTCCTTATTTTTGGCTTAGTTGGTAGCATACATAACTTCATCCAGACTTTAATATTAAATTAATGGTTCTATTGATGTTTCTCTTTTTCATGAATTCATTAATGGTGAAGTCAGAATCCATGCTTTTATTTCACAATGTTTTAGTCCTATTCTACAGTACAAGCTAACGTTACTTCAAAGTAACTTCATATATATGGAGGATGATAATCATTTGCTTTCTTGATTGTATTAAATGCCAACTTTTTAAAGTGCAAATTAATATAGCCCATGCAAAATTTTAGTTAATTTTCGTCTGTGAATAAAGTAAAAATCAGCAAGTAAAATGTCTTAATTTATTTAACAGCTGAACCAGCAATAATAAGGTTGAATGTTGTACATGATCACAAATCAAACTTTATTATGCCAAATCAAATGCATAAGTATATTCTGTACAACTTTTAAAACGCACTCAAATGTAAAACCGATAGGTAAATGACAAAAAGACGAGAGTTGTTGGCTTGATTAGCCTATATGATGCATATTCTAACAATAAACTGGATTTCTTATGTAATTAATAAATGTCTGTGCACAATAAATATGTACATATATTAGCTCGAAACTGAAATTTAATTACGTTACAGAAAGCTGTATTTTTTTATTTATTTTTTTTAATCAGGAGCACTAATATTTGAGTGCAACTTTAAGACGAAACTCATGAACGGGAAACTCGTGAATATTCATGTTAGCTCCACCCAGTGTCACAGAAAATCTCAGACACCGAATATGTCAGAACACCGGACACGGGATCCCCGATCGATCGCGGGTTTGCAACGCACACAAAAGGAAGGTATAATGTTGATTTTATTTGTGCTCAGGAGAGTGAAGAGGCCAATTTTCAGTTTCTCTGGCCACCACGAACCCGAGCTACGATCCAGGCCTGCAACAGTGTGTGTTTGAATGACTGTGTGTGTGTGTGTGGGTCCACAAGTGTCTTAAAATCAGTTCATACAGTGTTATTCAGCGCTTATACATTGTAAAGATTTAAAAGGGATAATCTGACACCCAAAGGTATATTTTGGTATGGTGTTGAATTACTCAATTTATTCAGTGTATTTGACCTTTTGGTCATTTCAGAAACTCAGACGTCTGTAACATTGTCTATTGGAGCTTAAATTTGTGTCAATTTGATATTTATTTTATTGTTTAACTACTCCAAAGCTTTATTTTGTTTATCCATTTCACACTTTCCAATCCTTTATTTGAATTTTAAGTAAATCATTTACATTTTCTACTTATTTTATGTGTTTTATTCATTCAAAAGAGTTTTATAACAGACAGTAAAGGTGAAGTATAGCCATTTATTTAGAGTAACTTTCTTATATACATTAGTTCAGTCAGTGACACCAGAGGGGCCCATTAATACAACATCTCTTAGGGCACTAGATTATTGAACCTGGTGCTGCCCCTTACTAATCTGTTACAAATGAGGTAGGGGGCGCTACACTCACTTCAAAAACCTGTCAAAAGATTATTTATTGTTTGTGTACTGTAAAAACATTTTAAAACAATCAAATATCTGTTAAATGAGTAAATGGCAGACTTAAAACAGTGTGTGTAGACATTCAGCTGCAGAGCAGCTCTCTGGTACACTCTATTGATCAGCTACTTCATAGCTTGCTTTTGTTTCACACTTAATAGCTTTGTAATTTTAACAAACAATTAGTTGAGTAGTTTAACGTGGTTTGTCACATTTTTTTATTTTATTTGCACAAATTTGGACTGTCTTTAGTGCACTTATATTTATGTAACAGTAAATGAAAACATAAATATTCTACTGAAAGCACGAGGTGACTGTGATGTAAATGGAGTAATGGATGACCAGAGCTGGGTAGATTACTTACAAATGGTAATCCATTACTGATTCCAGATTACATGAAAAAAATTGTAGTCAGTAATATAATCTAAAAGTAATCTTTTAGATTACATTACTGACTACAATGTTTTTCATGTATTTACTTTTAGATTACTTTTGACTTAACTCATTTATCACATTGATTTAAATAGGAATATCTTGTACCATAATGATGTAAAAAAATGCAAAGAGTAAGAAAATATGTTTCATTCATTGTAATTTACAACATGAAGTGCATTAAACATTATATTACATCAAGCGTTCCGAAACTAGGTTAGTAAAGGAACTGCAGGGGGTTTGTGAGTTTAATGAAAAACTAACAATTAATTAAATCATACAAAAATATATAATTTTAAAACAAGGTCCCTTTCAAGGAAAGTCTCTTAACATGGCAGCCATATTTGCAACTCCTCCGGGCAGCTCATACAAGACCAAATCCTATCTTAATAAATGGGGGAATTCTGAAATCTTAAAAACTACTAACTGAACTCACAATTAAATGTCAAATGTAAGAAAGCAAATCATGTTTATCAGTCAAATTCGATTATATATACAAACGTTAACTGTAGTGTTTATGACCTTAATGGTAAATGTAAGGTCACATGACATTGAAGCTGTTTTATTGATGTTTACGCGGTTAAAACACTAACTGAGCGATTATATGAGACATGATTAATTTCAGTAAGTTTTACTGTTTCTTTCAACATGGCCTTGGATGTTCATTCATGTTTACTTCGTTCTATAACTAGTAAAAAAGATTAATATTTATGTGCGCTCCCACCTCGCTTTAACTAACTTTTAACACCATGCCACATTAAACAGCTCCAAAACGGTATTTATCGTTTGAATTTCGTGATAAAACCTACAGAATCTGAAAGCTCAGAATATTTCCATCAAAAGTTACATCAAAGGTAATCTGTTCTGACCAGGGGCGGAGCCAGACGATGTAAACATTCGGGGCTTAGCCCAAACCTAGGGGGGTCCGGGGGCATGCTCCCCCGTGTAGATTTTTTCCCAATTACGTCATCTAAATGCACTATTTTTCAGGCTGTTTGAGATAATAGAATGCCTAAAAATCTATACACTATCTGGGAAAATGATGATAGTTACTCAGTAAAAAAACAAACAAACAAAAAAAAAAAATTCACCCAGTAGAGCCTACAACCTATTTTGAATTTAATTGTTCTCCAGCTGTAGTGAATCCAAAACACCAAAAATGTTAAGGATGACTCATTTTCACCCCTGGCAACTAAAAAGGGGCAACCATTATCTGACTTTTTAAGTTAGCCTACATAGGTAAAATTGGAATTTGGTGTAAACATCATTACTAATCTTAGGAGTTCAGTTCTGTTTATTTTGTGCTTAGCTGACAAATTTGCTACATCAGAATCAATGCCATAATAATTTAGGCTGCTCTACTAGCAAACAGCAAATGCTGCAGTGCCAAGTAAATGTGGTCTTCAATACTCTAAATCGAATAACAGGCCAACAAAATAATATTTACTAAAATTATATTATATTTCTTTGGGAAATAGCACAGTATGATAAACAACATGACCATATATTATTATGTTATGGTACTTTATTTGTTTGACTACTGGTCACGTTTCTCCTGACTCTTCTTCTCTTACTCATGCTCCACTCATCTCTGGAAATGTCTTCCACTGAAAGAAGAAAGTATAAACCAAAGAAAGTATAAGTGTTTCTGATCACAAACTTAAGATGCAAAAAAGATTAAATGCAAATCTTATTCTCTTACATTTACTTCTGGCATCTGTGCTCCCCTTTACTCATCTACTCTTCACTCCTTACTGCTAAATGCAATTTCATCTCTTGTCCCTCTTCCAATTCACCTGCTTTCATATTTCATTTCTTTTCATCTCTATTTTCTTTGCTTTCTCCCTCACTCATCCCTTTCTTCTCCACTCCTCAAATCCAGACTTCCACTTGTCCTCTTCTCTCCTATTTCTCCACTCCTCATCACACATTTTTTCTCCTCTGTCCTTCTCTTAACTTCTGCTTTTCACTTCTTTCTCATTCTCCTCATCATCTCTCCTCCTCTTGTCCTCCAGCCTCTCCTGCTCCACAGGTGTATTCGTGTCCTTGCCTCTTCACTCACTTATTCTTCCTCCTCATCACCAGACCATTATCTTTTATTTTCTCTCCTTCATTTACATTCTCCTCCATCCTCCTTCATTTTCTTTGCTTTCTCCCTCACTCATCCCTTTCTTCTCCACTCCTCAATTCCAGACTTCCACTTGTCCTCTTCTCTCCTATTTCTCCACTCCTCGTCACACATTTTTCTCCTCTCTCCTTCTCTTAACTTCTGCTTTTCACTTCTTTCTCATTCTCCTCATCATCTCTCCTCCTCTTGTCCTCCAGCCTCTCCTGCTCCACAGGTGTATTCGTGTCCTTGCCTCTTCACTCACTTATTCTTCCTCCTCATCACCAGACCATTATCCTTTATTTTCTCTCCTTCATTTACATTCTCCTCCATCCTCCTTCATTTTCTTTGCTTTCTCCCTCACTCATCCCTTTCTTCTCCACTCCTCAATTCCAGACTTCCACTTGTCCTCTTCTCTCCTATTTCTCCACTCCTCGTCACACATTTTTTCTCCTCTCTCCTTCTCTTAACTTCTGCTTTTCACTTCTTTCTCATTCTCCTCATCATTTCTCCTCCTCTTGTCCTCCAGCCTCTCCTGCTCCACAGGTGTATTCGTGTCCTTGCCTCTTCACTCACTTATTCTTCCTCCTCATCACCAGACCATTATCCTTTATTTTCTCTCCTTCATTTACATTCTCCTCCATCCTCCTTCATTTTCTTTGCTTTCTCCCTCACTCATCCCTTTCTTCTCCACTCCTCAATTCCAGACTTCCACTTGTCCTCTTCTCTCCTATTTCTCCACTCCTCATCACACATTTTTTCTCCTCTGTCCTTCTCTTAACTTCTGCTTTTCACTTCTTTCTCATTCTCCTCATCATTTCTCCTCCTCTTGTCCTCCAGCCTCTCCTGCTCCACAGGTGTATTCGTCTCCTTGCCTCTTCACTCACTTATTCTTCCTCCTCATCACCAGACCATTATCTTTTATTTTCTCTCCTTCATTTACGTTCTCCTCCATCCACCTTCATTTTCTTTCTTTTCTCCCTCACTCATCCCTTTCTTCTCCACTCCTCAAATCCAGACTTCCACTTGTCCTCTTCTCTCCTATTTCTCCACTCCTCATCACACATTTTTCTCCTCTCTCCTTCTCTTAACTTCTGCTTTTCACTTCTTTCTCACTCTCCTCATCATCTCTCCTCCTCTTGTCCTCCAGCCTCTCCTGCTCCACAGGTGTATTCGTGTCCTTGCCTCTTCACTCACTTATTTTTCCTCCTTGCTCATTTTCAGACCTATCTCCTTTCTCCGAATTTAATAAATATATACATGTAAAAGCTATTAACCATACAGAAATTCTGTACATCTAACCTATTTAGTAAACATATTAAACATCTCCATTCTTTTGCTCCTTTTTCACTCTCCATTCTTTTCCCCCTACACACTTTCTTCTATTTCTTATTTACATTCCTTTCCAACTGCCGTGCCTCCATTCTTTCTCTCACAAACCCTCTAAATCTTTGCTCTCCTATTGTTGTCTTGATCAAGCATTTTTTGTCGTCTTCTATTTCTGTTGCGGCAACATAAGGCTGTATCGACGTGGCTTTAATTGAGCGAATCTGTCAATAACGCTGTCAGGGTTGATGTCATTCAAATTGTCCTTTTCAATTGACATGATGGCCAAGTCGTTGAGCCTGTCTGGGCTTCTCCCAGACCTGAAAACCGATGGGTGAGTTCCTCTACCATCCTGTCCAGACATGGATAAAAAAGCTTTTGTCTGAATTCATCTGAGGTGGTCAGATTGGAGGTTGACCCACAGGCTGACTCCACCACAAAACCATCATATCTTTTTTGTTTTTGCCTGGGACCAACAGGGAGCTGGATCTCATTTGCCTTACATAAGGCCATGGCCCTCCTGAACACATCTTCACCACCAGAGTCTGTGCGGAGCTCTGTCAAAGTTTGAAGGACTGCCGTCTTGTACTGAACTGCTTTGCTCAAGTCCAAACTTTCCCCCTGCAGGTACCGATGTAGACCTTCAGTTATGCCGAGGAGTTTGGAAAACATCACAAGCATGTAGAGTGTCTTTGTCTTGCAGAGTTTTGATCGGATCCCTAGGGCCATGGATGTGTTCATGTTTTGTGTGATGCCTTGTTTTCCTAAAAAGGTGGTTGCTGCCACAATACGGTGAAGGTACTGGCGCCTTTCTGAGATTTCTGCTGCACTAGCAGTTTTCAGCTGCTCAATTACATCCCCATGAGTTTTTGTGCTTTTAAAACTCTGCCAGCATGTCATGGTGGAAATGTGGAGGGAACTTCTTTCATGCTCCCGGAAGGATTCCAAAGCCCTCTTCCAATTTGAAAACCCAGAGCAACTGAGTGCATCTTTATTAGCGCGAATGTTTTGCCTTCCGTACAGGCGACATGAAAAACAAAATGTGCAGTTTCTGGTTACAGAATACTCCAGCCATTTAAATTGCTCAAACCATGTCTTGTTAAATGCTCTTTGTTGAGCTCCAAACTGGCTGAGGGGGTACTGTGGGAGATGAACCTGCTTTGGGCCACTTTCCGGAGTCCCTAGATCACTAACTGCAGTTAATCCACCTGCTGTCCCTTGCTGTGAT
>NC_133366.1:15526959-15562365 GCF_049309525.1 Garra rufa
ATACAGTCACTTAACTCAAGTGTTACAACAGCGGATTCACAAACCTGTAACACTTGTTTTATCATCTGACGCTGCTTCTGAATCTCTCTCCGCCTCCGGCCGGTGAGGTTTACTGTTCCGTATAAAAAACTTTGTTATGTCCATATTATTAGCCAGTATTAAGCTCGCTACGACGCCGGTGAAACATACAATAGCCCGCCAGATGACTACGACGAAGAAGATGATTTATATTCTTATTCGTTAGTTTTTTGGCAGTTGGCAAACAAGCTGAGTGATGACGTTATTTTTGCCGCGCGCACCTTCGCGCTCGCGCGGACGCGTCGAGTACCGTCCGCCACCACGCACGGTAATAGAGCTTTTGTTTCATTTTTTGCCGCTACTGTCAGAAAGACTGAGAGGAAATGAAACAAAGTTGAAGTTATTTTAAACAAGTAATAAAAACTCAGTGAGTGTTTTAGCGCAATTTTCTCACGTCATGGGATCACAACACTAAGAGATAGTATGTTTTCCTGGATTTTTTTTTTTGTGCGTTCCCGAGATTGGTGCGCACAGACAGAACAGAAATCATGAGTTAACAATCGCAATTTTGTCCGGTGGAAAATTGCGCTAAAAACCTAAAAGATTCGGGGCTTTTGACAAAACATTCGGGGCTTAAGCCCAATTAGCCACCCCCCCGCTCCGCCCCTGGTTCTGACTTGTCCATCGTCGCGTTGATTGTGTCCTCTTTACTCACGATGTTTTTCACTGCTTGAGAGACTGGACGTATGGCGTGAAAACAGCTTCGCCAAGCTGAAAGACTGGATTGGAATAAGCAAATTTATAAATTTGTAAATGCAACCAACACGGACACAGGTAGGACATTGAATATGCAGTTTGGATACAGGCTAAATTTTTTTTTTTATTATTCAGAATCCATACTACTTCCTCTGCCTAAATTCTATTTTCGCTCTTTTTCCTCTCTTCAAAACTTTTTGCTCTTTTCAAAAATGTAAGAAGAAAACAAAAGATAGTTACCGTTAACATTAGCATGCGGTACCAACCTCGCCCACTAAGTGTCACTATAGCATTAAATCTAATGCTTATGTTGCTTTCTCTGTTGCAAAAAATGTTTTACCCACTTGATATTTGCTCTTCTCCAACATATAAATGAGTCTAAAAAAGAAAGATTTGTGCCAACTCATTTTTTATTTGATTTTTCTCATGTCCACTACAATGGACGCCAGGTCTGAAGAGAAACAAAAATCCTCATTTTTTAACCATACATAATAAATAGAGTTTGTGCACTATAGTTAAACTACTGTTTAAGATTTTGAAAAGAACACATACTGTACGAATAAACAATGCAGTAAGATTGTGGAAAAAAGGTAAGATGATATGAAATCTAAAAAAATGTGGTTTGATCCCTTTTTTTGGTTGAAGTGGGTGAATTGGAGAATATGTATAAATGTCTTTGTGTGTGTGTGAACGGGTTTATGTGTACTTGCTGATTGTTTTGATGAATATATGATTGTGTGCATTATAGCAGCAAGGTATTGGGGGCATGGAGGGGGTGTGAATGTGTGTATTGCATTGTATTCACTGATCACACATCCATTATAGCTGTTCCTCACTAAAATCAATGAAATATTGATTTACAGACTATAGTCGATTCGAAGACATAAATGAAATCATATTAATATTAATTTCATTAATTTACATCAACATTTATAAAACATTAACATTAGAATTTGTAGCTCTGTATTTAGCTTTGAAATGCTTCAACAAATTTCTCAACCTGTTTTACAATTAATTCATGAGGTTCCTGCTGATATCGCCCAAGACCTGATGTCCATTGTGATGGACATTGCATTTTAAAAAAATCCTGTGTTCTGCAAATCTGAAAGATCTTCAAAATAACTTTGAATATTATCATTTGATAGTCTTAATTTTATAATAGATTTAAGTTGATGAGCCTACCATTAACATAACTCTGCATATAAAAGGTCAAATGTGGGCTTCCTCCTCTTCCTTTCTAAGTGGTGATCACGTCTCTCTTTTGTGATGCCTGTACTGTAGTTCAATCAGATTAAGTTAGGAGTCATATCTTTGTTGTGATTGGTTGATCAGGGACCAATCAGTGACCAGGCATTGCTCATATTATAAAAACATACAATTTTATTGGTTTAAACAAAAAATCATGTGATGTCCATTCCAATGGATGCAGGGTCTGAAGGGGTTAATTTTTGAATAAAACAGTCTTGGCCAAAAGCTTTGAGAATGACACAAATATTAGTTTTCACAAAGTTTGCTGCTAAACTGCTTGTTTCTGTGATGTACTGAAATGTAATTACAAGCACTTCATACGTTTCAAAGGCTTTTATCGACAATTACATGACATTTATGCAAAGAGTCAATATTTGCAGTGTTGGCCCTTCTTTTTCAGGACCTCTGCAATTCGACTGGGCATGCTCTCAATCAACTTCTGGGCCAAATCCTGACTGATAGCATCCCATTCTTTCATAATCACTTCTTGGAGTTTGTCAGAATTAGTGGGTTTTTGTTTGTCCACCCGCCTCTTGAGGATTGACCACAAGTTCTCAATGGGATTAAGATCTGGGGAGTTTCCAGGCCATGGACCCAAAATTTCAACGTTTTGGTCTCCGAGCCACTTAGTTATCACTTTTGCCTTATGGCACGGTGCTCCATCATGCTGGAAAATACATTGTTCTTCACCAAACTGTTGTTGGATTGTTGAATGAATGAATGAATGAATGATGGATTTATATAGCGCTTTCATTGTGTATTGCCGTACACCCAAAGCGCTTTACAATCATATGGGGGATCTCTCCTCAACCACCACCAGTGTGCAGCATCCACTTGGATGATGCGTCGGCAGCCACAGTACAACGGCGCCGGTGCGCTCACCACACACCAGCTACAGGTGGAGAGGAGAGAGTGATGGAGCCAATTCAATGAATGTTGGAAGAAGTTGCTGTTGGAGGGTGTTTTGGTACCATTCTTTATTCATGGCTGTGTTTTTGGGCAAAATTGTGAGTGAGCCCACTCCCTTGGATGAGAAGCAACCCCACACATGAATGGTCTCAGGATGCTTTACTGTTGGCATGACACAGGACTGATGGTAGCGCTCACCTTTTCTTCTCCGGACAAGCCTTTTACCAGATGCCCCAAACAATCGGAAAGAGGCTTCGTCGGAGAATATGACTTTGCCCCAGTCCTCAGCAGTCCATTCGCCATACTTTTTGCAGAAGATCAATCTGTCCCTGATGTTTTTTTGGAGAGAAGTGGCTTCTTTGCTGCCCTTCTTGACACCAGGCCATCTTCCAAAAGTCTTGGCCTCACTGTGCGTGCAGATGCGCTCACACCTGCCTGCTGCCATTCCTGAGCAAGCTCTGCACTGGTGGCACTCCGATCCCGCAGCTGAATCCTCTTTAGGAGACGATCCTGGTACTTGCTGGACTTTCTTGGACGCCCTGAAGCCTTCTTAACAAGAATTGAACCTCTTTCCTTGAAGTTCTTGTTGATTTAGGTGCAATCTTAGTAGCCACAATATCCTTGCCTGTGAAGCCATTTTTATGCAATGCAATGATGGCTGCACGCGTTTCTTTGCAGGTTAACAATGGAAGAACGATGATTTCAAGCATCACCCTCCTTTTAACATGTCAAGTCTGCCATTCTAACCCAATCAGCCTGACATAATGATCTCCAGCCTTGTGCTCCTCAACATTCTCACCTTTAAGTTAACAAGACGATTACTGAAATGATCTCAGCAGGTCCTTTAATGACAGCAATGAAATGCAGTGTAAAGTTTTTTTTCGGGATTAAGTTAATTTTCATGGCAAAGAAGGACTATGCAATTCATCTGATAACTCTTCATAACATTCTGGAGTATATGCAAATTGCTATTATAAAAACTTAAGCAGCAACTTTTCCAATTTCCAATATTTATGTAATTCTCAAAACTTTTGGCCACAACTGTACAATACATCTTGTAAATAAAGAAAAAAATTATATAGATAACAAGTTTAGACATTAGTAAATCCAATCTGAGTAAAATAGAGTGGACTAACAGATTTTGGTAACCTGTTACGCTGCCTGGTTAGATCTGGGCCCAGTTTTTCAAAAGTAATCCAGTGGGATTTTGGATCACGGATTGGATCAAATCTTGGAAATGTGTTTTTCAAGAAAAGAGGGATTCTTGTAATGCATGCAAGAATTATGTTGCATGCCACCTTGGGTTGCACTCGCAAGTAGTTAAGACATGCAAACGTCTCTTCGGGACTCCATTTAAGCGTTCAATGGCACATCTTGTTTTGCAATGTGAAGAGTTGAAGCGAGACTCCTCAGGTGTGTTTGCAACTGGAAAAGGGGTCATTAGCCATGGTAGGAGTGGATACTCACTGTCTTCCGATATTATGCCATTTGGTCGGTGGGATTGTAGTGCTCTGTATAGTGCACTTTCTCTTAGAATACGTGCACCATGAACAGACCCTGGCCATTTCACAACACAGTTTGTTATTTTGAGGTCGGTGTTGCCCACAAGTTGGATGTTGATGCTGTGCCTCCCCTTTCGATTGACACACTCCCATTCCCTTTCATAAGGTGCTTGGATATGCACATGAGTACAATCAATAGCACCAATAGTGCGAGGCATGTTCCCCATTTGAAAAACCTTGTGCTTAGTCTGAGCTGTCTGGTCATCCTTGGGAAAGTAAACAAATTGATTGATCAGACTGCCCAGTGCTACTGACATAGCCTTCATCACATTACTCACAGTTGTTTTACTTACTCCCATGTTGTCACCAATTTCTTGGTAGAAAGTCTCACATGCATAAATGCGCAGAGCGATTAAGCACTGTTCCTCCATGGATAAAGCATGATTCCTTTGGTTTTGGTGTTGGAGTGTTGGCCTGACAAGATCTGCAATGTACTTGATGGCATCTCTCCTAAAGTGAAAACGTGCATACAGTTCTTCTGATGTGTATTGCTCAAATGGTTTGGCACGCTCAGCATCCACCCTTTGACAGTACCTTCTCCTACAGTAACAATGAACAATACCCACCATGTGGATGCATCTGTAGGCAAGAGAAATGAGTGCAAAGACATAATGTGTTTAAATGGTGTCACCCATTAACAAGCAATGAGCTGATTAGTGTAAGCCTAACTGAGCACAAGCCAAAGCAATCATGCTGAAGGCTTTTAAGATCCGTGTTGCTACACCAAAGAGTTGGAACCATGGACTCAAAAGGGCCTAATTTCACTGTGGCAGAAACCTGTGCACTGCTGGAGGGTGTTCGGGCCAATTTTGCCTCAATAGTAGGAGGTTTCAGTTCTGCAAAGGGTGGAGAAGAGACTAAAAAAGTAAAACACAATATTTGGGAGGACATAACCATTCATGTCAATTCCATGGGGTCTGGCCAAAAGAGGACCATAAAACGTTATATAAAAGTTATGATGCGATGGAAGAACCTTAGGGCCAAGGCAACAAAAGACCTTACTGAAGCCAAGAACCCCCAAACAGATAACAAGCCATATAAGCAGGGTTCGAATTACGGGGGAGCTAAGGGGAGCTCGGCTCCCCTGAAAAGAACCTGGGCTCCCCTGAAAGCCTACTTTGAGACATTTAGGGGGAGCTCTAAAACACTTTCCATTTTTTGTGTCGCATATAGATTTTGATTTTCTGTACATTAAGGTTCCTGGGTTGTAGGTTCCGGTTGAGTGAACGCTGTGCGAATTGTTTGCCGCTGCTCTCCGGTCTTATTGTTTTGTTTTATTAATTTGTTTATTTTATCACGATCTGTTTTTAAACTGTTTTCAATTTGATGATAACCGAGAATTTTGTCTTCGGGTTGAGTTCCCCCTCGATCGGTGCAATATGAAATTCAAGCAGTCTGCAACCTAATGCTAAAGCTAACCTGGGAATTCCTCTCCGTTGTTGCCGTCGGAGTGGTGCCAACACCGGGCATGGTGTTTGGACGTCTTCTGGATTAACATACTGCCATTTGGGTGTCGGCAACTCGGTGCTGAGATTCATCGGAGTCTCTGCTGCTGAATTTTCCTCGGATTCCTGCTATACCTGGGCGGCATTCTGGATTATTGATTTGGACTTCTGAGCATAGTCTAATATTTTGTCAGAGGTAACGTTACGTCGCTAATCTTCCCACGATCTCCCTTGGATTTGCCCGGTGAGTGTCTGTTCCATGGGACTATCACTATGAATTTGAACTCTGTCTGCTGTCTACTTCTGTCTGTTCTCCGAATTATCGTCACTTGGAACAGTGAACGA
Organism: Garra rufa; assembly: GCF_049309525.1. Classification (NCBI taxonomy): domain Eukaryota; kingdom Metazoa; phylum Chordata; class Actinopteri; order Cypriniformes; family Cyprinidae; genus Garra; species Garra rufa. The sequence goes on from NC_133366.1 coordinate 15,533,243, forward strand.
CAATTCGCTATCTCATCTCTTATGACAACTGCGACGATGTCATTTACATACACGTCCTCTGAACTAATCCGACTGAATGATCGGTCAGTTATGCTGCCATCAGACATTTTTCTACGATGCTCTGGTTTGGGGGTTCTTCGTCGACCACGATATCTTCACCGCGGCGTTCGTTCTACACAGCGTACACAGCGGACTATGACTGTATCTGACAATATTCCTGTAATGTTGTCTAATGAGCGGCTTTCGCGACGACGTTGCTTATCTCCGCGCAGGGCGAATTTGAATCTCCTTCGCTCGCTATCAGAGGCGTCCCAGCATGACTTCTTATTGCAAGAGCCAAATCAGCTTGAGATTAAAATGGCCTTGATAAATGCAAGATCAATATTGAATAAAACATTTTTATTGAATGACTTTTTTGTAACCAACAACTTGGACTTTTTATTCATTACTGAAACCTGGCTCACGGCAGATGACCTAAGCCCTCTATCTGAACTTTCCCCGGTGTACTGTAACTATCTTAGTTGCCCAAGAACTTCTAGTCGGGGTGGAGGAGTTGCTGTCATTTTTAAGGATACCTTTAAATGCAAACCTCTGCCTGTTGAGGCTTATTCTAGCTTTGAGGTTTTGATGTGCACAGTGGAATTTTCTACTCCTTTGGTTTGTGTTTTGATATACAGACCTCCAAAAGCTAACAATGATTTTATAAAGGAGTTTTCCGATTTCTTATCAGACGTGGTCCCACGTGCCGATAATCTCTTGATTCTTGGTGATTTTAACATACATCTGTGCTGTCCTTCGAGACCTGTTTCAAGAGATTTTGCACAACTTTTGGACTCTTTTAATCTTTTTCAACATGTCTCAGGTCCCACACATAAGCTGGGTCATACTCTTGATCTTGTATTATCATCAGGTTTCTCTGTTAGTAACGTAACTGTTAGTGAGACTGGATTGTCTGACCACTGGCCGGTTCTGTTTGACAGTGTGATTGCTTTTCCTAGCCCTGTAAACCAGTCTTCTACCTACCTCTCTCGATCTATTAATTCCTTTACGGCCGTGCAGTTCACTGAAGCTTTTGCCGCTTTGTCTGCTCACAGTAGTGCCCTGGTAGCACAGGATACAAATGCTGATAAGTTGGCTAACAGTTTTAACTACTCTTGCTTAGATATCTTAAATGTAGTTGCCCCCCTCAAACCCAAAAAGACCAAATCAAAAAAGCAGCCATGGTTTAATAACAGCATCAAAGCTTTAAGAAAAGATTGCAGAAGGGCAGAAAGAAGATGGAAAAAGGATAAATTACAAATTTCATATCAATTACTGCAGAGCACCTTGTCTACTTTTCAGGAAGCCGTTTCTCTAGAACGGGCAAAGTACCTTTCTGATTTAATTTAAAAAAACTCCCATTGTCCAAAAATTTTGTTTTCTACATTAAACGCTGTGTTAAATCCCTCTAGATCAACAGGGCTAGATCCTAGTTTGGAGTTATGTGAGAAGTTTTGCAACTTCTTCATTAACAAGATTGCTTCTATTAGGGTGCAGATTTCTTGTAATGTATCCCAGAAGCCTCACTATGAAAATACTAGCTCCTCTGTGTTTCCAAATTTTCAAGCCATCTCACTTTCTGAGTTGTCAGACACTATTTTAAATATGAAATCAACTACTTGCTCTTGTGATGTTATTCCTACAAAGCTGTTGAAGGATGTCCTGCCAGCTGTTTTGCCCAGCTTACTCTCTATTATTAATAGCTCTGTACAGACAGGTACTGTCCCTTCTTGTCTTAAACATGCCGTGGTCCAGCCTTTGCTCAAAAAAACAAATCTTGATCCCACTGATTTAAATAATTATAGGCCAATTTCAAAATTGCCTTTCCTGCACAAAGTTTTGGAAAAGGTTGTATTAAACCAGATTTCCCCTTACCTAACGTCTAATAATATTCTGGATCCCTTTCAGTCTGGTTTTAGAGCAAAACATAGTACCGAGTCTGCTCTTCTAAGAGTAGTAAATGATCTCTTGTTATCTGCAGACTCAGGTAAATGCACTATTCTTCTGCTACTGGACCTGAGTGCAGCTTTCGATACAGTAGATCACCACATTTTGTTAAAAAGATTACATTCTGAGGTTGGTATTTGTGGTACTGCATTAGACTGGTTTGTATCGTATCTCACAAATAGGAGTTTCTCGGTGGAAATCGGTGAATTTTCATCCAACTCAGTTCCCATCACTTGTGGGGTACCTCAGGGTTCTATCCTAGGTCCACTTTTATTCTCTCTGTATTTGCTCCCGCTTCGTCATATATTTGAGTCTCATCAAGTTTCATACCACATTTATGCTGATGATACTCAGCTTTATTTTCCTCTAGAATCAGGTTCAGATTCATTGTCCTCCTTACTGGCTTGCTTAGAGGACATTAAGAATTGGATGGCAATTAACTTCCTACAGTTGAATCAAAAAAAGACTGAAGCTATCTTGTTTGGCCCTTCTCATCATTTACATAATTTGAGACCTTCATTGTGCCCTTTTGAAGAAAACATTCGTGATAAAGTAAAAAATTTGGGAGTCATTTTTGATCCTGAACTCAAATTTGACAAACAAATAAACTCTGTAGTTAGAGCCAGTTTCCTGCAGCTTAAGGGGCTTCGCAAGCTTAAAAGTTTTCTTAGTTTTAAAGACTTAGAAGTTGTTATTCACGCTTTTATTTCAACAAGGTTGGACTATTGCAACGCTCTTTACGCTGGAATCAACCAGTTTTCATTATCTCGGCTACAGTTAGTGCAGAATGCTGCTGCTCGTTTTCTGACAGGGGTAAAAAAGAGGGAGCACATCACCCCTGTGTTAGCTTCACTCCACTGGTTACCTGTTAAGTTTAGAATTGATTTTAAAGTTTTAGTTTTTGTTTTTAAAGCACTTCATGGTCTTGCCCCCACTTACATTTCAGATCTCCTCCATTGCTATTCCCCTGTTAGAACGCTTAGATCATCCTCCCAGTTGTTATTGACTGTCCCAAAATCTCGGTTAAAATCTAAAGGGAACAGGGCTTTTTCGGTTCATGGTCCTATGCTCTGGAATTCTTTGCCCTTATCTATCAGATCATCCCCTACATTATCTTATTTTAAATCGTCTCTTAAAACCTATCTTTTTTCTCAGGCTTTTGTTTAATTTGAAGATATTATGTTGTATCTCTATTGTCTTGTGATGTTTGCATTTCTTATTTATTTTTCAATGATTTTATATTCTATTTGTCTTAATGCTTTGTTAGTTGATTTTTGGTTGTGCAGCACCTTGGTCAGCACTCGTTGCTTTTAAGGTGCTATATAAATAAACTTGACCTTGACCTTGACCTTGAAATAAATGATGATATTAAAAATGTGTCAATGTTGTGTGTTTATTCGCTCATTACATTACTATTTCCGAACACTATTTTCCGCCGTCTCCTGCTGTGACCATCGATGCGTGGCGGCGCTGCACTGAAACGTTTACGTCACCACTTGAACTTCTTTAAGGTAAGAATCATGGAATTACTTACTTGATCTGTGCGTTTGTGAGGATTGGCCCTAATCCTATTTAATATTGATGTATTTTTTTATGATTGTTATGTGAGTTATTCTGTTTTCATCATGATTTGCATGATGTAGGCCTAAGCGCGGTTGATTCAGAACCGTGGACAGAGCTGTTTGCCCTAACACTGACAACACTGACTGACGCTTGCGTTTTGAAGTAAACGGTTTACTAAGTAAACAATAGGTTTACTGTAAACCTATTGTTTTAAATGCCCGAACATGCACCAAAAGCGTTAAAGTCAGTCAGGAAGGATCGGAAGATAGGGCTCCCCCGAAAGCCACTTTGTAATTCGAACCCTGCATATAAGAGGGGTGATTTCACTGATATGGTACTTGATATCATCGGAGGAGAAAAATCAGAGGCTTTGCATGGCATTGAAGGCATAGAAGCAGATGGAGAGGCCACAATTACAGAGACTAGGACTTCAGAAGAATGCAAGCAAAATTCTCCTGCAGAGGAAATGTTTGTTCTAAACTTAACTACAGTGATTGAGGAGGAAGATAGATCCCCAGTGGATGTAGTGAAGACAGTCCAAGATGTTCCAAGAAAACGCAAATGTACCTCAGATACAAACAAGGATGGTGACAGCTATGAGTTACTTCTTAAGCAGGAAACCGAGAGAGCAGAAGTAGACATTGAACTGGGTAAAGAACAAATCTTGCTTGCCCAACTGCAGCAGAAAAAATGCAGATGGAGATACATCTCCTAAAGGCAAAGATGGAAAGTGCTGGTATCTGTCCTGTAAATAAATTTTGACTTTTTGACAGTATTGTTTTTGTTTTGTTATTTAACATTAGAACAAACTAAAAAATGTAAAATGTTTGTTTAATGCAGTGTTTCTGTTTCTTACAATAAAACCCTGCTCTGTTTTACACAGAATGGTTTTAATTGGAGCCTTGTCAGATTTTGTGACCCGATTGTTTGTGTCTGTATGAAGACGCTGTGCAAGTAGTCCACATGACAATGTCTCAGAAATAATCAATGAGAAAATACAAATTGTCATAGATAACTTTCTGTAAACCTCCTATTCTCACACTAAAAATGTGTCAGTCTAGCTGTGAAAAATATCAGCAGCATATCTGAAAATGGCAAATAAAAAAAACTTTCCTATCAATGACAAAAAAAATAGATAAATAAATAATAACTGGGGGACTTCTAGCCATCAAAGGCTTTATGCTCATCACAAGATGGCGCCAATTGCCTATTCTACCTTGCTTTAGTTAAAGACAGGGAGGGAGAGGCTGTGTTCCAATTGGCAGGATCCCTATGCAGCGTTCACTGCTTCCTGCTCCCCGAGGATGGAATCTGTTGAGATTCACTTCACTTCATGCAATGTTATCAAACAGGAGTTGTGCGTATTTTAAAGGAATAGTTAACCCAAAAATGAAAATTCGCTGAAAATGTACTCATTGACTATCCAAGGTGTAGATAAGTTTCTTAATAGGAACAGTTCTTAAAGTAAGTAACTAAGTAAATAAATAAACAAATAATGGACGTGTTTCTTACAAACATGCAGCTTTTCATGTCACAAGATGTTAACTAATGGAGTTGTGTGAATTACTTGTGATGTTTTTATTAGCTGTTTGAACTATTAATCTGACAGCACTCATTCGCTGCAGTAGATCCATTGTTAAATAATTAATGTAATGCTAATTTTTAAAATACAAGTCCAAAATACAAGGCTTTAATCCATAATAACACTTTCACTAATGAAAAAGTTCATGTTATCCTCTCAGAGGAAAATTCACTGACATTTTTGTTTGGACTGTTGCTTGCAAACAGTGCTTGATATTCTCTCCTGCTTTTTCACCAGAAAAACAATATTATAAATAGAAGACTTGTATTTTAGTATATTGGGGCACATTTCGTATAGCCCTTCATTCTGCCTAGAGACCACAGGCCAATCCAAGGGTCATGACAATAGCACAAGTGTATCAGATTTTCACTTAGTGGTGTATATTCAGAAATATTTTTTGTATAAAACCCCTAACTAGAACTAATTTACTTCACAAAGCATGCTTTTTAATTTTCAGACTGTTTAAACCTAAATTGTGAGATAAATGCCTGTTTTACCCAGTCTGTGAACGATTGAAGTGGTTGTTAAACAGCTTATGTCAAGCTCTGAGGCCAAAATAACATATCTTTTAGCATGTCTATGCTAAATTGTAAATTTAAAACGCACTGTTTTTTTCCTTCCAGGAAAACAAACCAAAAATATTGCTACCACTTTTTAGTCACGAGTGTAGCCTATCTAGTTTTTGCCAAATGACATCCTCTTTTGAATACGTACCTCCCTCTAAAACCACCTACTTCTGACTAGTAATAGTAATGAAACGCAGTTCATGCCTATGACAAAGAACTAAAGAATAATGATAACTAATAAACAATGTCATTTGCCACCCTAAATGAATGTTTCTGTCACGTATCTGGTCGATCCTGTCATCATGAACTCTTGCACCACACTTCTGGACTGCAATCCCCACAAGCCACTGCACCAATCACTGCACACACCTGCTCCTCGTTTTCCACTGCACTGATTGCTGCACACACCTGTTTCACATTTACCCACATGCATTTAAGCCACAGACACACATGCTGCGTCCCAATTCGCATACTATCCGTCCTAAATAGTATTCGAAAATAGAATTAGTATGTCCCAAATCGTAGTATGTTTGAAAAAGTATTCCAAAGATTCCCGGATGGTCTACTACTTAACCTCAGAATTCGAAGTGCGGATCAATGCACACTCTAACGGCTAATATTGCCCACAACACACTGCGCCGTGAACGAGGATTCGATTAGAACTACAAACACGCATAAAAAGTGTTAAAAAACTACAAACATGGAGGATATGCGCGACCAACGGACAGATAGAGAAAGGGGTTTGAGTGATAAATAATCAGCGTGTAACCTGATAAAAAATATATTTTTTAAATGTTACCCTCGTTATATTTCATGTGCAGCAACATTATGAACTTTTATGATGATAGATTTGGTCATTAACGTTTAAATGCATAATTATGCAAACACGAGCAGAAGAGTTCTCGGCATGAAAGACTTCTGAAAGAACGTGCCTCTTCATTTCTCTCTAATAAGGTAGGAAATTAAATTAAACGAAATGTAGATAATGTTAACCAAATGTTAACTGTGATGATTGACAGGGCAGTTTAAACAGTGACAGGATTAAGCAACAGAGCGTCCATTAAAAAAGCAGTTATGACGAAGTAGTATGTCCCAAAACTCGCCTACTATTCTGCTACATACTCAAAAGTATGTACTTTTTCTTCACAAAAAGAGTACATACTTTTAGGGCGTAGTATAAGTAGGCGAATTGGGACGCAGCAACACACTTCCGGGCTAAGTCTTATTGTTCCATCTGGTCATTATTTCTGAGCGTGTTTTCTCTGTGTTTGATTCCTGTACTCCTCCCCGTGTTTTGATTCTCGCTGCCAGCCCCGACCTTCTGCCTGTGTTTGACTACTCTTTGGATTATCCTCGTTGTTGTTGTTTGCCGGTGATTGACCCTGTCTGTGTACCACGCCTTCTTAATAAAGCCTGCACTTGGATCCGAACGTCTGTCTCCCGACTCCCAAGTGTTACAGTTTCAAAAGCAAGTAGGTCAATAAGGAAAAAGAAACATTCGTGTTTCTTCAGGTTTTAAAAGGTTTTAACTATTTCTGACACAGTGTGTCCCTCTTACAGACCAAATAGTATAGACAGCTTGTTTATTTACCATGTTAGTATTTTTTATGTTATTAGATATATCAGTATGTTTTCTTTGTTTTGCATGACTTATTAGTAACTTGGCCACTCCAACATGAAATTCTTTCCTCCAGCATGGTAAAAAAGTAAATTAAAAGTAAAACTGTACTGCACTCTAAAGTTCCTTTAACTTTTCTGCATGCATAATAATCATAATACTTTATTAACATAATAGTTTGTAATAGATGTAGTTTCACAGTTTGGATTTAAAGCTATTTTGACTTTCCCCCCCAACACTTTTATTTTACAAAATAGACTCAAATTAAAGCAATATTAGGGCTGTCCCCGACTATGAATTTTCATAGTCGAATCAGAATTTTCGAATCTTTCTATAGTCGACCGATAGTCGAATCATCTAGGCTTATGTGTGTGTGTGAATGGGATAGGAGGGACACGACACTATAGTCAGCAGGAGGGTAAAACAATTTTTATTTTATTTTACACACTGCACACAGCAACAACTTTTAATAAAGCGACCAAAACTGCCTGCCAACTGACAGACAAACTTATTTAGGTTTAAATAAAAAGACAGAACGCGTCTTTTAGTTCTAAAAACGCAAGGCGCACAGCACTGCCTTTTTTGCTAAGCAACGACCAAAACAGCTGTCCTGTCAGTCAAATCAAAGGATTATAGCGCGAACGCTCTAAAATCTAGTTTTTTGCTGTTAATTAAACTGTCATATTAGCAGAAACCCTAAATAATACAGCCCCTGGTTTCCCATGATAGACACCAAAGGTTTCTCCTCTATTTCTTGCAGTCTCCGGACTTTTTAAGCGACGGTAAACTTTCGAAGACCCGAAAGATTGGACAATGGGAAAGAACGCGAATAACGTTGGGCGTTTTTCCGCTCAGAGTTGATTTTTTTTTTCAACTTCAGGCGCTCAGAGCGCTCCTGCAAAAACGCGAGGCGCCGGGGACGCATTAACGGAGCGCAGAACGCTCACTGCCAACAGAAAACCATTCAAAAGAGGCGCCTCCAACGGCAAAAACGCGTTCGGTGTGATCGCCGCCTAATCCCTGCCGTCCTCATCTCATCATGGATCAGGGCAAGTGAAAATTAAATCTGTCACAGGGGTGGTTGGATTTGTTCACAAACACGTTAAAAATATTTATTGAACGCTTCTTTCTTTTCACTTTTGTTTTTACTGCATTATCATAATCAAAGGCTGTTTATAACTTAATATGTCCGTACAAAATCTAGTAGTTCTGTGTGCAGTTAGACATTGAGCACCCCTATATTGCCAAAATGGTGTGATGCTCGTTTCACCCGCGAAGATTCGACTGTGAGATCGGTGGTCGAATCAGGCTCCGCATATCGATGCATCGAATCTTCGACTATTCGGGGACAGCCCTAAGCAATATACATAATTTGTGCTTCATCCACATCGTTTTGGTACAATTTTGTAGTACACTTCATGATGAGGACAGTCACACAGCTGAACTGTTACACAGATCCTTTTTCATAGGCCTATAGACCTTTTGTGTCAGAAAAACAAGTCTGCAGTCATCTTTAGACCTTTGTTTCTGAACTTCTGTTTTTGCAGTAACTCTATATTATCACTGTGAAGAGTAATAGGCTGGTGAAGTGGCTTTAGTTATTATAGAGTAAGCAAAAGTTATGATGTGCATTGTAATGTTCAAAGCGGATGTCATAACAAATGTCAGTAGACCGCGACTACAAAAACATCTATCGTTACATCCCATGGCCTTTTTAAGACTCGTGTAAGGAGTCTTTTTAAGGACAGTGTAAAATTACAGTGTATGTCAATTGTGCGTACAACTCTTTATGCATGTGAAAGTAGATATTTTTTACTTAGCTGTTAAACTGTAATAGAGATAGTTAAAAGTGTTTGGGAGTTCTACTGAATTTCCGATTGACAGAGCATTTTCAGTGGATTTTCTAGATCATTTCACCATGCTACACTTAGATAATACAACACAGAAACTGCTTAAAATGCGGAACCTTTGATTTAAAGGAAAATAATGGAGTTTGTTTTTGCTGAAATATGTTAAAGAATGTACATCTCTCATATAAAGTTGAGGAAATGCAAGAAGGAAGAAATACTTTGTTTTTCCCAGCACGTCTGATTGTTGGAATGAGTTGTCTCATAAACAATCTTTGTCTTATTTTGTTTATTTCATTATGCATTACACATATTTAGGCATAATTAAATGTTATAATAGTAATTACAGGTAAGGACACCTTCAAATAAAGTGTTACTGTTTATTTGATGTTGCTTCACAATATAGTGCATAAATATGTTCAATAATAGGTTGACAGAGCATTTTCAATGTGTTTTCTAGATCATTTCACCATGCTACTTAGATAATACAACACAGAAACTGCTTAAAATGCGGAACTTTTGATTTAAAGGAAAATAATGGATGATTTTTTTTTTTTTTGGATGAAATATGTTAAAGAATGTATGTCTCCCGTATAAAGTTGAGGAAATGCAAGAAGGAAGAAATACTTTGTTTTTCCCAGCACGTCTGATTGTTGGAATGAGTTGTCTCATAAACAATCTTAGTCTTAGTTTGTTTATTTCAGTGACTGCTTGGCATATTTTATTTTTTGTTAGATTTTGAATATCTATATGGTTTACTTTGCGATTCTGAAATCAGCAGGGGCTTCTGTGAATCTTTCGAAATCCAATTATCTATTTTTAGCCTCTTGAATGATTATGTTTATGATTGAAATGTTCGAGCGAGGTTTCAATACTTAAAAACAGGCCTACATCTTGGAGGGTACTTCCCCAGTGAAAACTGTTTACAGTTGTTCCTGACAGTGTGTTAGAGACTTAACAAGAACATAACATATAGCTAGAGGCATCATGTTAAATAGTGCAAGTAAAAATATCTCAGTGCTTTTCCAGATTATTAGTAGGGAATCCTATAGGTATGATCTGCAGGCCTAGTCATGCTTAATGGTACAGATCTGGAGCTGGGTGCATGAAAGGTTAAGACTATTAAGACTTTTAAAAGTTAGTCAACAAAGTCATTATTAATTTTAATTCAGTTACGTAAAAATGTAGATTATTCTAAGATGATTCCAAAAAATGAGACTGATTATCCTTTGGCTAACTACTAGTTGGTCAGACTAGTTCTTAAGACACTGTCTTAACATATAGACTAAGTTTATGCAATAGCCCCTGATATAATGAATATTTTGTAGATGATCAATCGAAGTGGCTGTATATTACATCTTCCTGTTTCGATAATGTTTGCATTGTCATTAATGATCATTAGTCAACACCACAAGCCTTTTGGTTGCAACTAGGCATGTTGTAGATGTTAACTATCAAATAGAGAAATTAAAGTGACCAGATGTATTGCTTTCTACATCTCCTCACAGTTTACAGAATATTGTAAATATTGTTATATTATATGTGCTCTTATGTAAGATTTTGTGGTTCTGTGGTTTTGTATGCAAGGCTTTTGATCCTTGTTGGATTAGTGCTTTTGAAATCTAGGCCATTTTTTGTCATGCGTGATGTGCAATATATGAGTCTTTCTGTGCATACCATGCAGTTATGTTATGAGGCGTTAGGGGTGAAAGTGTGTGTGTCTGATGTTTCTGTCCTTACAGTTGTAGTAGACATTTGTAACGAGCGATCTCACTGTAAACAATAGAGGGTCAAAACCAATCGGTGTGATTTCAGTAATAACCTCTTACCTACAAACTTTGGTAACACTTGTTGCTTCCACTAACTACAAGTAACTTTACAACTACAAGTCAACTACCTGTTATCAAAGTATTTTATTATACTGTCTACTTAATATCTGCTAATACTTTATTTTGATGGTCCCTGAACATAAATTCAACTTACTGGAAGTAACTTTTGCAAATAACCTTACAAAATCTACTAAAACTATAATGAGAGTTAGTTTACATGTAGTTGCAAATTGATTAGCTAGTCGACATGTTGTTGCGAAGTTACTTACAGTTAATAGAATGTCTTAAGTGGACTATTGAACTTAAAGGGGTCTTCGGATGCAAAACTCACTTTTACATTGAAAATGTTGCGGTAACACTTTCTATGAAGCCCCTATTTATAACACATTATAAGGGCATTTCTAAGGCATTATAATAAATGCATAATGCATTATAAGAAACCTTATAATATGTTATACCATCTCATGAATAATCATAACAACAATTATAATACATTATAATACTTGAGTTTTTGAGGTTATAACTCTTAAGATTATGATCATGTATAACACACAGTGAACGGCATATTAAATCTTCTTAATTTATAATGGACTATATCATATTACATTTATTTTTTTACATTATATTACGTTTTATTTTGATGGTCCCCTAAGTCTATTGACTATAAGCTTAAACTTTCGAACTACATGCCAACTAACACTCCTTAGAGTATTAGTAGGCTTAGGTTATGGATGGGCTAGGTAGAATGTTCATGTACTTGCAAAGTTACTTATAATATAACATAATAGTTTGTCTTTTGGGGAAACATCGAAATTTAGTGTTAGCATATATTCAGCATAATAATAATTACTGCTAGCTGACATGCAGTTGCAGAGTTACTTATCAAAATCTCTCTGAAGGGTACCATCAAAATCATCAAACTGTTCATATTACACATTTATCAAAATGATACCTGATCTTAGGGTTCTTTGGGAAATATTATTATAATTACTTATAAGTGGTCTTTGTATGCTTTAAGTAAAGTGACATGAGAAACATGGCAAGATATGAGACTTATAATATGTTATAACTATGAGGAGGTAATCATTCTCTTAAAAGCTATAACCACGAAAAAGTAAAAATTATAATACATTAAAACTGTTCTTATGAATACTCATGAGATGATATAACATATTATAAGGTTTTTTATAATGCATTATGCATTCATTATAATGCCTTAAGAATACCCTTATAATGTATTATAAATACGGGCTTCATAGAAAGTGTTACCAATGTTGCTTACATTGAATGTTGCTTGAACATTAATGTGTGTTGGCAGTTTGTGTACAAAACCACCCTACAATGATACAAATATTTTTTTAATCTTCAAAAATAATATCCCCTTTTTAAAATCAGGTCATTCTCAGCTTTTTGTCAGTGTGATGGCACACAACAGAGGCCACTCCCACGATAGTAGATTGACATGAGCGCCTTACCTTAGACCCGCCCTCACCGAGCTGAAACAGTCCGACTCCGACCGCCATTGTGTCGACTCAGGTGCAGGGGAAGACAAGAATGTCTCTGATTAAGCGATTGAGGTGTTCTGTTGTTGGACGTAATAATGAACATAGCAGTCGTCATTTACTCCCGACATCTGAGCTGCTGAAGACGCACAGGATTAACATTATTTTCGTTTTTGAAAGGAAAGCGTCAATCCCGATCTACATATGTTTCTATGTTCGTGTAAATCATTCGCAGCTTCACCCACAGCAGAAATGAGTATAGGGGTTTTTTATGCATCTTTGCAAATGGTCTTTCTCAATAATGTGCTAGTTAGCAAGTTTTGCAGCTAAACGTGGCTAAATGAGGCTAAAATAAACATTAAGGCTCATCATAGCAGAGAGGGGCGGGGCGAGCAGAGCTCATTTGCATTTAAAGGAACATGCAACAGAATCGCTCGCTCTAAAAAGGGCTGATTTTGACAAGGTGAAAAGAGTGTTTTTTACACTACCACTGAGAAATGTTAACCAAAGTATGTTACAGACTTCTCATTAAGACCCTAATGAAAGTCAACTGAAACATACTTGAAAATATCATCTTTTGTCAAACAGGTCATACTAACATGAAGGTTTACAGTTCACCTTTTTGCTTCAAGCTCAGCAATATTTTCTCTGACAGTAGTTTGAGTATTTTATAATACTGGGGATAATGTTTTGGTGTTTGTGATGGTGGATTGAGAGGCTTATTTAAATGCTGGTTTAAAAACAACCCAGCACTGGGTGAAATATGGACAAACTCAGCAGTTGGGTTAAATGTTTAACCCAGCCTTCTGGGCAGTTTTATTTAATTCAACTATTGCTTAAAAATACTAGATTCTTGCTTAAAATGAGCCCAAATTAGGAAATTAACATTTATTAACATTGTTTAAATAATAATAATTTTAAAAATTGCTTGTTAATACATTTTCATCTCTTGATTATTGCTGATTCCTCTAGTAATTAAATGTCTGATTTGTAATTTACAACCTACTTTGGGTTCATTTTCTGCCAGCCATTTGGTAATTTGTAAACAATAGTATATATTGTATATATTGTATATATTTTTCATTTTTTAGAGTGTAGTTAATTTCTTAGTTGATTCTTAGGGTTTATGATCAGACACTTTATTACAAGACAAGAGGACGTGCCTGTGATGACGATTGTAGAAGGCTGTTCTTGTGTTGGTGGTTTTATCAAGTTCAATTGTATCTTAGACGCTATGACCTCTGAAAACTTATCAGCATACGATCTTCCAACAGGGCTTAACTTTTTGTTGCTTGCGTTTGTTCCTGGGGTTGCGCAAGCTGTAAAACTTGACATGTAAGGTGAGGTCTTGAGTGCTAGATTCCTAGAAGATGTGTCATGGTTCTATCTGGGTTGCAGATTTTTGACAGGTTCCTAATGGTCTAGTGACTTTTATGGCAAAGAAGACGAATAGGAAGCAAGGTAGTATCTTGTCGACGTTGTGGTGTATGCCAAATACGATTTACTTTTTAAAATCAGGAATATGGCCTGTTGTCAATCTTCATGTCTGTCACAAAAAAAGCCTCACTTATCAAACTTTTTTCCGATCTTCACCATTTGCATCAGATCTTCATGCTTTACGTCAGAGTTGCACAATTTATGTTCTGTATTGTAACATGCCATTGATGTTGCAGGGATACCTGCTTTTGAATGTGAACAAGACAAAAGAAAAAAAAAGTATATTTTTAATTGGTTGGTTTGACTTTAACAAAGAGTTAAAGACAATTAAAGATTATTTTAGGAGCAAATAATTATATCATGGATATATTTTATAGAGCTGATTTATAATCCGTGAAAAAAGCGTGATATGGGATGTTTATGTGATGTGGTTATTTAACAGTAAAATTAACAGAGTAGGGGCAGTTTGAAATTTTGTCTTCCTTCTTCCTTTAAATGCAAGAAAGATGTGATTCAATTGAGCAGGAAAATAATTTACATAATGCAAACATAATGCACTTAGACTTATACATAATGCCACCATCAATGACATTGCTGAAAAAAATAACAGTAAATGTACTGGTGTGTTTGAGGTATAGTGGGTATATATATATACAATAATAGTTTTTAAAAGAATCCCTCATGTGCATCAATTTGCATTTATTTGGTCAAAAATACAGCAAAATCAATAATATTGTGAAATATTATTACAGGTGTTCTATTTGAATACATTTTAATAATTGTCACATTACTCATTCTGAAGAAAGCACCAATTATTATACATTTTTATAAAAATTGTGCAAGTTTTTTTTTTTTTTTTTTTTTTTTAGAAACCGTGATTTTTTTTTCAGGATTCTTTGAGTAGCCCATACAAAAGAACAGCATTTAAATAGAAATCTAACAAAGTAAAGGTTTTTTACTGTCACTTTTGTTTACTTGAATTTATTTATATTTATTTTAAGACAAGAACGGGTATATATATATATAGATAGATAGATAGATAGATAGATAGATAGATAGATAGATAGATAGATAGATAGATAGATAGATAGATAGATAGATAGATAGATAGATAGATAGATAGATAGATAGATAGATAGATAGATAGATAGATAGATTTATATTGAGAACTGTAAAAGTAACTGAAACTGAAAGGACTACTGCAAGGCGCACCCCACAGAAGTCAATCGAAAGGTTTTTATTTATTAGGTACTATTGTATTCTTGTGCAAAGGCTGTAATCACATTCTAGGTATTGTTAGTACTTGTCATGGGCTGTTTCTCAGGGGTGCAGGGACCGTTGAAAAGACAATATGGGGTTGGGGAAGAACTTGAAGTTAATGACTGTATGCAACCTGAATGTTCTGTATTCATAACTATGATTCACCCCACAGTCATCAAGGAGTGGCAATACAAAGTTTGCGGTTCATGTTTTCCATGTCATGTGATATTTCAGGTGTGTGAAGCTCATCACTTGACTGTGATTAATGAACGATAGATTACAGAATGTTAGAGTGTGTCTCTTGCTATTTATTCCTTTTTTTCATAGTTTTGAAATTATTTAAATCTGCTTGGAACAATGGAATTAAAAATCAATTATTAAAAAAGTATTTTGTTCATTTTTTTAGTTTTTTTGTTTGCATGTTCTTGTAACACAGTTCAGGCCTTATTAATTAAACCAAAAAGTATCCAATCGTGTCTAAATACCAGTAACATATCATATTGCATAGTTTCGGTGTAAGGAGGGGAATTCAAACACGGACGAGTTTGCATGTATCATCCACTCACTTATCACTCACTAACACGCAGTTAGCGAATGGCAAACCGGTGAACCAATCACACTGAGTCCTCTCAGTAATGTGGACTAACTAGTTTTATACGTGTTTTTTGCGGTTTGCGAGTTTAGAGTAAGACTTGTGCTTTCGCAATGTGTTACAGTATGTCATGTGCTCCTAAAAGATATTTAACTGTGAAAACTTGAAGAATTTCTTGTTTATTTCAAGCGCATATGGGCTTATTACGTGTTTCCTTGTTAAAAAGACTGACCATTCTCAGAAAACTACACCATTGGTGTCCCCACTATTGATACAATCGCAAATACTTCACTGATCAGAGACAGATATTCTGTTCAGAACATCATAAAATTAGAATTGGTCAAAATTTAAATGTTATGCTTTTACTCTTTATGTAGATTTTTAAAATGATTGTAAATAAAATAGTCTATACGTTTTCTATTACTTTGACTTCACCAACCGCATTACACTGTAACATTTTGGTTTATGAATTTGTGTGTATGAAATAACTGGTACCTTGAAAACAAATTAGTTGACCCCTAATCTGAATATTGGACATGTACCCAGCCTGTATTGAGTTTCTGTTTTTGTGCTATTGTGGCTCTCTACATCTTTGTGACCTTGTCATGCTCCCTGAGTCTAATAATGTCACTTTCAGTGCCTGCCTTAACCAAAGTCAAACATATCCTAGTTCATGTCCATGATACAACATGATTCCTGGATTTTGGCCTTTGTGTGGCTCAGCCCGTTATATAATGACTCAAACTCGGAAATGATCTGTTTCTGTAGCAATGTTAATAACGGCAAAATGGATTAATGTGTGCATTCATTGTTAATGACAACAACAGCAACAACAAATCCATGTCTATTCGTATTTTGTAATTCGCTTGTTTATGTTTTTTAACAACAAAGATGATACAAACAGGCACAATCAGAAACAGAAAAACTTGTATCTTGATGCCATTTTTTGTTGTTGTTGTTGTTTTTATCCTTTTCTTAAAATTCTGGGTTTCCAACTTGTAATTATGAGTTTGAAAAGGTGCAAATTGTTTTTAAAAGTTGGAAACGTGCAATTACAGAAAGTCTAACATGTTGTGTTTCTGTTACACTCTTAAAAATGAAGGTTCTTTATTGGCATCGATGGTTCCATGAAGAACCTTGAACCTCCATGGAACCTTTCAAATGCAGAAAAGGTTCTTTATAGTGGAAAAAGGATCTTTAGATTTTTTAAATGTTCTTCAAAATGGTTCTTTTAAGAACTGTTCACTGAAAACGGTTCACTTCTATGGCATCACTGCAAAGACAGTGCATTCCCTCTGGAGCCTTTATTTTTAAGAATGTACCTTATGTCCATTGTATTTAAAAAAAATCTCAAAATATCTTATTTTATGTTTTACAGAAGAAAGCAATGTATACCGGTTTGGAATGACATAGGGTAAGTAAATAATAGCATCATTGTCTTCTATGGCTGACCTACAATATTCCTGTATATAAGAACACTTCATCCCGTCTTAAAAACTCAACTTATGAATCTGCAGGGAAAACGTTATAGGTTCTTTTGGGCCCTCTATCCATTCAGAGCCCAACATTCACTAAGTAGAGAAAGGACAAATAAATTAAGTAGCCACCATCAGACTTTACAGCAAAGAAGACAGTATATTATTGTACAGATGTGTTATGTAAATCAAATTGTACATGTATTAAATATAATCTGAGAGTATTAAGACATTGAACATGGGTGAGAAATGGTATACACATTTCTTTTTGTCCCATGATGGGTGAATCATCAGGTAGTATTGTTCACATTCACTGTGTGGTAATTTTAAATAACTAATACAAGATTCGCATATGTTTACAATATCATTCATTATCATTCGTGTCGACTGATTTATACTATCGGTGTAAAATCTTAAACATGTTAGCACACATAAACCACATAATATTTAATGTCTGCGTTTTAATCTAGAAGATGTATTTTCTCTTCTTCAGTATGAAGCTACTAAATATCTTTCTGTGAGTCACCTGACATTTATCAATGAAAATGTGTGAATATGCTTTTTGCAAGATGTTTATCAGTGGTTTGTATATAACTTGTATGAAATACTTTTCAGATGATGTGACATCTTGAAGAACAGGTAGAAAGACATTTGAAACAAGGGCAAAGATTGGTAAATGTGTGGAATCTGAGTAATGTGGACGGGTAGGTAAATGAGGAGGACAGAGGAGACAAACTAATAGATGTGAGATAAAGACAACAGAAAGGGTGGTGTTTTGTTGAGACTCAGCTTTTCTCAATGTGAATAGTTTCTGTGTGTAGACTGGGAAACATAAGAAAATGTTTCTTAAAATTCAGAGTTTTAGAGCTATTGCACTCAGATTTGAAACGGTATGACTTTAACCCCATTGTGACAAGCACAGTGTCATACATTGTATTTTGCGTAAATACATTCCTGATGACTTTCTAATAAATTCATTTTCCGTCATGACTTTTATTAAAATACACCCGTTTTTCATTGAACAGAAACCACAAATTATGCCTGTCCATTGTGGTTGAATTATATCACATCTTAGGTTTCTGTTCAAAAGGGAGGTGCACACAAGCCGGTTAAACAGCCTTGTAGAAACTAGGTTAACAATATGACATGGTAATATGCCTCTCAATGGCACCCTGCTTTTTAATACAGTAGCATGGAAGTCCTTAAAAACATTCCAGTTTTTAAATACCACATCTGTTACAGAGCCATCATATTCAAGACAAACCAACAGTCGATCACAGTCTCAGGGCTGTCCGAGTTTTTTTCTGGGGAAGGCAGCCCTAAAGTCTGACCCCTCCTCTGGGACGACATGTCCTGCTAAAACCTCCACTGGCTTTAAGCTCTAAAAACTATAGAAAAATATAGATGTGTCACTTTTTCAGATACTGCATATAGAAAACATTCTTGTTGCCATCTAAATCTTAAAAATCTGTGATCTTGCAAATTAATGTTTGATTTTAGGAATTATACAGTGGATATCATGTTTTCCCTAGGTTCAGATATCATTCCAAAAGAGAGGTTTGCCATTTCTGTGATGCTTCATAATATGACAGTAACAATTTCATTGCTTTCAGAGTCTTAAAAATCACTCAGTTGCCCATTAATGATTGAATTTAAAAATAATACAAAAGATTCAATGGTTTTCCCATGTTTAAAGATCATTCCAAAATGGAGATTTGCCATTTCTGATATGCTACATGTGACTCGAACAATCATATCACCATCAAAATCTTAAAAAATTAGTGATCTTGCAAATTCATGTTTGATTTTTAGAAATTATACAATGGGCATCATGATTTTCCTAGATTCAAATATCATTCCAAAAAGGAGATGTGCCATTTCTGTGATGCTTCATTTGGCAGTAACAATTTCATTGCTTTCAGAGTCTTAAAAATCACTCAGTTGGCCATTAAGGACTGATTTTAGAAATAATACAAAAGGTTCAATGGTTTTCCCAGGTTTAAAGATCATTTCAAAATGGAGATTTGTAATTTCTGATCTGCTACATGTGACTCGAACAATCATATCACCATCAAAATCGTACAAAATGAGTGATCTTGCAAATTCATGTTTGATTTTCAGAATTATACAATAAATATCATGTTTTTCCTAGGTTGAAATATCATTCCATGAAGATGGTTTGCCATTTCTGTGATGCTACATATGGCACCAACAATTTCATTGCTTTCAGAGTCATAAAAATCACTCAGTTGCCCATTAATGATTGATTTTTAGAAATAACACAAAAGGTTCAATGGTTTTCCCAGGTTTAAAGATCATTTCAAAATGGAGATTTGTCATTTCTGATATGCTACATGTGACACAAACAATCATATCACCACCAAAATCTTAAAAATCTGTGATCTGACATCGAAATCATATACTTGACATGAACCCATGACAAATCAGATGATATTTCAACTCAACTCATGATATTTTAAACAAAGCAGTTTAAAAGTCGAGACTCAACTGATTACATGTCCTGAAATTACTTGAGAAGAGGGAGGGGGGCTGTTGTTATCTTCCCTGGCACTAATTACCATGTCTATGGTCTTAGTTCTATTCATTGCCAATGAAAATCCAAGGCCTTCTGAATCCCACTGAAACTCAGAGTGTTACTTCAGGTTATCAGCATACTTCACAGGAATTACAAAAGCAGGCATAGTTAAATCCAAGATATTTATACAAATGACAAAAAGCAGAGGAAATAAAAGTCCTGATGGGGCGTACTAGCTGGAAACACAACAATGATACAGTGGACATCATGGATTTTCAATATATTTAAATATTTTTAAGAAACTGAATGTCTTGTGAAATTAAAAGAACAGATTGCTTAAGGGAGTTTACTAACCGAATGCTATTAATATAAGAATCTTGTGACCATTCTGTGACGTTGAAGTTTTGGCATGGGGAAAACATTCTTCCCTGTTTACTAGCAGTCACAATGTAAAAAAATTTAAAAAATGAATAAAATTAAAGATGCAACAGTAACTACAGCTAAGCAACCATATAAAGAATAGCTGTGCAGGATTCAACATAGAAAAATTGGACAGATCATAAAGTGTTATATGATAAGCACATTGATTGTTGATTTTTGCATTGGAGGACATTTGTCAAATCTTAGCTCTATTTTGGTTTGGAACGAGCATTGTGAGTTATGAGGAACTACATTTGCTGGAAAATCCAGTTACATAGTTTCCTCATGGTTTTGCGTATGAACTGGAAATACAACATGATTAGTAACAAGCACACCTTTTTTTATCACACCTTTTCTATCTAAAGACAGTTTAGACCCCTGTCTGCACCTGTTTTTTTATGTATGTTATTAAACATACAGTATATATGTATTTGTTCCATTTAAAATGTCCAGGATGAACATTCAGGCATACCCCCAACTATAAGTTCATTTATTAATTTCAATTACTTTATCAACCAAAATAATTAGCCAGCTCTTTTGCTTGATAGCTGGCTAATGTCATATCATTTAGTGGGTATTTGATTGTGTCTGTAAATATTCTCAGATTATCCAGGTCACATCAGAATGTCTAGTTAAGTTATTGCAATGTCTATTTAAGTCCTATTGACTAGAATAACTCTATTAGACACGGATTCGCCTATAAGCTATTGTAAAGACATTGGGTATCCAATTTGCATTTTACTTTTGGGGTGAAAAAGTTATTTCCAATAAAATTAACTTCAGTTAAAATACATATTTCCACATGCATTATAAACGGTTTTGCTGATGGCACAGTGTTAAAAGATGTAAAACGCAATTTTTTACCCATGATTTTTCAATTTACCATAATTGGTTGAAAACTGCCTATGCAGTCATCAGGTACTCTCACGTACATACCAGGAAACAAAGCTTTTTTGATATTGTTGTTCCGCAAGTTTGTCAACAAACATGCAACTCTCATGCTCAACTCTCAACTCTCCACTCTCATTGGTTGGTTCTTCAAGTAAGAAAAAAAACCTGTTACCCTTTAAATGTCACCTCACCTTTCAGCTGGGCTCCTTTAGAGGTTTAGCTGATCACAGGAACTGACTTAAGGATTAACCTGGATTGTATTTTTCTGGTGCAATAAGTGAGTAAGTATAAGAAATGTTTTCAGTTGTTCTGTACCAAATTAATTTGATATGATCTGTTATATAAAATCAATCTAACTTTTACAAGACAACGATTATTATGTAATAAGTGTGTGTTTTTTGTAAACCATAATGCATGCTTAAAATGTGTGTGGAATACATTATAATATTTTCTATAATAAGTCTTGGTAAATGTAACTGTATTGGTTGCTTGTTTGTTGCTAATGCAGAAATTTTTATATTAAGCCTACCACTCATGTGGATTTTATTCTGTTATATCATGAAATGTGATTTTTGAACTTTGCTACATTTTATGCTTCATTTTCATTTTTAGGCAGGCAGCTAAAAGACCATAGCAATGGAGTGGAGGATTATTATACCTGTTGTGTGTCTAATTGGTAAGACCCTAGTTGTGTTGCTTGTTCTAAATAAGTAGTGAGAGTTTATTGTTCATCATTGCTATTGAATTACAAAAAGACTTGGTCAAAAACTATGTTAAAAATAAAATCATAACGGAAATATTAGTGGAAAATAAAAGTGACAAACATATAATGATAAGTGATTTTCACAACAATCGGTTGGGTGATGATGCATAATTTTTTTTTTTTTTTTTTTTTTCCTCGATTTGATTGCTACCATATTTCATTTTCCACATTTCACCTTAAACAGGAATCCTACAGCTGCCAGGAAATGCTGCTCAGAATCCCGAGAACTCCACCAGCACCAACAACACCTCTCTCAACAATACTACTGGTAAGTGTGTTTACAGATTTATTTTTATGTAATAATATTTTACTGTCGATAATTAAGGCATCAAGTTCACATTAATAATGACACACTTTTGTTCATTTGTGTCCCATTTTAATTTAACCCAAAATAAAACATGCACCTGTGAATCAAATTGCAGGTACAAATCAAACGACAACTACAAATCAAATTGCAACTGCAGCTTCAACTAATTCAACAAATACTTCAACTTCGGCTGCAAATACAACAGCCACTGCACCAGCTAATATTGCAAAACTGAATGTAGTGTTCAAAATGAATCAAACCTTCAATAACAACTTCAACGATCTCACTCATCCTGACACCAAAAAGCTGACAGAAACCATCATCAGTGAGGTAATATTTTTCTCTAATGAGTCATGGTTATTGATTGCAATAGCCCTAGATTCTGCTAATATTATGTTATTTTTTATATGCTAATATATATGTTTTTATATACTGTGTAATTTGCTAAGTACTTCCTCATTTGTCTACCTAAACTCAGTACATTTCTTGGAGCAAAATTTGATCTGTAAAACAGAACTGACAGTGCTGTATGTAAATAATTGTTTTATGATTATCTGTCTTTTATAGGTTTCTCCATTTTACAGAAAGCGTTTTAAGAACTTCTTACGCATGACTGTTAAAAAACTCAGGTAAAACAATACATTCACTTATGGTAAATCACAAACACTGGTTTAAATTTCATCAGTTTTTTTTATTTTTTTTATTGATTTATTAGTGGATTGCTTTTTTGAATAGGTGTTTGGTTAATCCGATTGTTAATCAAGTGACCATTTGTTTGTTGGTTAATTATGACTGACTGTGTTTCAACATGTTCCCTACAGTCCGGGCTCCATTGTGGTGGATTCTGAGTTTGAGTTTGACAACACAAACAACACTAGTCCTAATATCAAAGAAGCCCAAAGCACCCTTGCTGATGCAGCCAAAAGTGGAAATTTGAGCATTCCAGTTGATGCTACATCCATCAATGTTACTGATATTCCAACAACCAATGGTCAGTGTATATTTATAGACACTTTTCCCCCTGCTGTAGATACTTACCTGTTACAATGTCATTCCTTTAAAGATATAGACATAAACCTTCTTGTTTGATCACACAACCACAAAAATCTTGTTGGGAGGTGCTGAAAGCTTTT
Source organism: Garra rufa (assembly GCF_049309525.1). NCBI lineage: Eukaryota > Metazoa > Chordata > Actinopteri > Cypriniformes > Cyprinidae > Garra > Garra rufa. Next base: position 15,556,550 of record NC_133366.1, read on the forward strand.
TGTGGTTGAGATTCATTGTAAACTTGGTACACCTACTAAGTGTTACTGAATTCTGTCCCGTTTTCTCTTAATTCTGCCCTAAACAGCAACTGTGACAACTGCAGCTTCAACTAATTCAACAAATACTTCAACTTCGGCTGCAAATACAACAGTTTCTACAACAGCTGCACCAACCACTGCACCAGCTAATATTGCAAAACTGAATGTAGTGTTCAAAATGAATCAAATCTTCAATAACAACTTCAAGGATCTCGCTCATCCTGACACCAAAAAGCTGACAGAAACCATCATCAGTGAGGTAATATTTTTCTCTAATGAGTCATGGTTATTGATTGCAATAGCCGTAGATTCTGCTAATATTATGTTATTTTTTATATGCTAATATATATGTTTTTATATACTGTGTAATTTGCTAAGTACTTCCTCATTTGTCTACCTAAACTCAGTACATTTCTTGGAGCAAAATTTGATCTGTAAAACAGAACTGACAGTGCTGTATGTAAATAATTGTTTTATGATTATCTGTCTTTTATAGGTTTCTCCATTTTACAGAAAGCGTTTTAAGAACTTCTTACGCATGACTGTTAAAAAACTCAGGTAAAACAATACATTCACTTATGGTAAATCACAAACACTGGTTTAAATTTCATCAGTTTTTTTTTATTTTTATTGATTTATTAGTGGATTGCTTTTTTGAATAGGTGTTTGGTTAATCAGTTTGTTAATCAAGTGACCATTTGTTTGTTGGTTAATTATGACTGACTGTGTTTCAACATGTTCCCTACAGTCCGGGCTCCATTGTGGTGGATTCTGAGTTTGAGTTTGACAACACAAACAACACTAGTCCTAATATCACAGAAGCCCAAAGCACCCTTGCTGATGCAGCCAAAAGTGGAAATTTGAGCATTCCAGTTGATGCTACATCCATCAATGTTACTGAAATTCCAACAACCAATGGTCAGTGTATATTTATAGACACTTTTCCCCCTGCTGTAGATACTTACCTGTTACAATGTCATTCCTTTAAAGATATAGACATAAACCTTCTTGTTTGATCACACAACCACAAAAAACTTGTTGGGAGCTGCTGAAAGCTTTTTGTGGTTGAGATTCATTGTAAACTTGGTACACCTACTAAGTGTTACTGAATTCTGTCCCGTTTTCTCTTAATTCTGCCCTAAACAGCAACTGTGACAACTGCAGCTTCAACTAATTCACCAAATACTTCAACTTCGGCTGCAAATACAACAGTTTCTACAACAGCTGCACCAACCACTGCACCAGCTAATATTGCAAAACTGAATGTAGTGTTCAGAATTAATCAAACCTTTAATGAGACCTACTCCAATCTCTCTCATCCTGACACCAAACGGCTGACAGAAACCATCATCAATGCGGTAATATTTTTCTCTAATGAGGCATGGTTATTGATTGCAATAGCTGTAGATACTGCTAATATTATATGTTATTTTTTAAATACTAATATATCTGTTTTTATATACTGTGTAATTTGCTAAATACTTCCTTTTTTGTCTGCCTAAACTCACATTTCTCAAAATGGAAAATTTGATCTGACAGTGTTGTATGTAAATAATTGTTTTATGATTATCTGTCTTTTATAGATTTCTCCATTTTACATGAAGCGTTTTAAGAACTTCCTACGCATGTTAATTAAAAAACTCAGGTAAAACATTACATCCCCTTATGGTAAATCACAAACACTGTTTTTTTATTTATTGATTAGTGGATTGCTTTTTTTAAATAGGTGTTTGGTTAATCCGATTGTTAATCAAGTGACCATTTGCTTGTTGGTTAATTATGACTGACTGTGTTTCAACATACTTGTTCCCTACAGTCCGGGCTCCATTGTGGTGGATTCTGAGTTTGAGTTTGACAACACAAACAACACTAGTCCTAATATCACAGAAGTCCAAAGCACTCTTGCTGATGCAGCCAAAAGTGGAAATTTGAGCATTCCAGTTGATGCTACATCCATCAATGTTACTGAAATTCCATCAACCAATGGTCAGTGTATAATTAAAGATGCTTTTCCCCCTGCTGTAGATACTTACCTGTTACAATGTCATTCCTTTAAAGATATAGACATAAACCTTCTTGTTTGATGACACAACCACAAAAAAATCTTGTTGGGAGGTGCTAAAACCTGTTTGTGGTTGAGACCGTTTGTGAACTTGGTACGCCAAGTACATATTATTGATCTATGTCCCATTTTCTCTTAATTCTGCCCTAAAAAGCAACAACTGTGGCAGCTAATACTTCAACTACAACTTCAGCTGCAACAACCTCGGCAGGCTCTGCTGTTGCAGAGTATAATATAACCTTCAAAATGAATGATAATTTCAACAGTGAACTATCAAATATTAATTCGGATACAGCCAAAAATCTGACAACGAAGATCTCTACTGAGGTAATTGTTTTGTCCTTTGAGTAATGGAAATATTTTAATTAGAAAACAATTAAAAATAAATTTTGTTCATCATTTTACAATTAAAATATCTTCTGAACTGTTTATTTATTTATTATAGTTCGGGAAAGCTTACAAAAATTTTGGGAGCTACATTCGCACATGGGTTCGGAAGTACAAGTAAGATTTTATTACATTATATATATATATATATATATATATATTGTTTACTTAGTCATTAGTTGCAGTTGTTTTAATTTATTATATTTGAACATTGTTCTCTCCCAGGAGTGGCTCAACATTGTTCTCTCCCAGGAGTGGCTCCATTGACGTAGACGGTGTACTTGAATTCAACAAAACCATCTCTACTCCTCCTAACGCAACCGTACTGGCTAAAGCCCTTGTTGATTATGTTAAAAATAATTCAGCATTAAAAATCGATACAACATCTATCAGAGTGACAGACTCCAGCGGATTCACTGGTCAGTGAACATTTCTTGACATGTTTTCATGCAATGACTCATATGTAGTTTCTTTAAAAATGTGATGGGTTTAGCAGCTTCAATAATATTGCATAATAGACAAGTGGTGTAGTGTGGACAAGAAGATAGATACCCTATTGTGTTTACAGTCAACAAAGGCAAACTTGATAAATGATTGAATCTTATTGAATCTTATCTCATTGAATCAGTAACTGAGCATTTCTTTCCTTTTTGTTTTTTTACAGCGAGCAAGTCTCCAGTCTTGGCTAGCATGCTCACAGCTTTCTGGATGACCCTAGCATCACTTCTGTTGTCAGCTGTGATGCACTAAGCATCGCTTTGACATGAGCAAACACACAAAATCATGCTACTGCAAAATGATCGTGACATCTCTGATCACTTTGGTCACATTCAGAATCAAGTTATGATCTAGCTGTTAACATTACTAGTCTTTCTTGCCACATATAGAGCCTGGTTATACGTATGGTATGTGTGAGTTATGGTATTTCGGTTTCTGCTGTAGAAAAAGCACATTGTTTATGTGTACACTGAGATGGAGAAATAATGAGGATTAGTTTTGAAAACCACATCTGAACATTTCTCTTAAGCCACAGGAATGGCACAAGTGAAAGTTATCTACAGAGCTATAATGTTGTAATTCAAAACTGACATTGTTTTACTATTATGAAAATGTATTAAACAATTAAACATATCTGTACCAATGTATTAGTATATATTAAATGATGAAAATGTGAATCTATGTATTTAATCTTTGAGTAAATAAAAAAAAAATGTTCTCATAAATGATCTGTATTGTTTAGCGAAGTACTTATGTTTAAAATGAAGGGGGAATCCTGTTACATTTGTAATTTCAATGCTGTAAAAACTTTACAAATAAACACTCTACCTAAAATCATCAACTTTTCACGTGTGATAATATCCCGTCTTCAAAAAGACTTTTAAGATGGCCACACACTTGAAGATTTTAGCACCAATTTTAATGTTGAATTAGGGGTGGGGAAAGGATTTGTGCTTAAAATCCACAATTGTGGAGTGTCATTACAAATGCGAGCAAGTGCCACCTACATCCAGTAGGTGGCACTTGCTCGCATTTGTAATGACATTGCGTGCTTCTATATCTAAAACTTGGCAGCCACAAACATGCAACGATTTTCTATTTTGTTTTACACTTTACAACAGAAAATGCGCCAGGAGAGCCAACTGACAACATTAACTGTCCTCCATGGCTGTATCCAAAAATTTACTGTAGACATGCTTCTGAGACAGCGTAACGTTTAATGATCTACAACAAAATAGAACAAGCTTTGGTGATAACTAAGCGAATATTTAATTAGTATATTACTTATGTCGTGCTAGAAATAATATCTAAAGTACAAAAAGTTCGTCAGAAACATATTTACACACAAACTGACCACTAAACGCAACTTTCAGATTCCATCTTTATTTTTTTTGTTCAACCATTACAGAATGGATCGCACAGGATTGTGGGATATCAAGGGCAGCAAAGGATACATCTATGCTGCCTTCAAAAATCGACCAGGTGAAGGCATCTCAGGAGGTAGGATTTGAAGCTAGCATTGGGTTCGAATGTGACTTGATGCCTTCCTACTTTGAAATGTATCCTCTGAAGGCAGCATTTTCCAGTTTTCAGATGCAGTCCATGTGTACTTCTTCTTCTTCAGTCACGTTTCATCTTGTGAGTCTCTGTTCGATCTTGTGTCATTGTGTAATTGTTCCTACAAGCGAGTGTTTGGTCTTGCGGTCTAGTGTGCACATTCTGAGGAATATAAGGCTAAAAATCAGTTGAAATTGTCTTCATGTCTGTGGAATCCCATGGTTTAAATATCAGTCTAGTGTGTCCCAGTTTTAGACCTTGGAAAACATTGGATCACTTAATTTAATGTTGAGTGCTAATACCCATACTAGTTTATTTATGCAGAGATGTGCAAACTGTTAAGTGCGCTTTAATATAAAATGTGAATAATATAGTGGTTTCAATTCAAAATTACATTTAATTCTGTGTTACTTGCTATTTCTTTGTAATGTTTAGTTACATTTACAAGCAATTTATAGTGTTGAGATCCATCCTTTCACACTGAGAACAACTGAGGGACTATTACAGAAGGTTCAAATGCTCACTGATGCTTCAGAAGGAAAAACGATACATTAAGAGATGATGGTGAAAACTTTGTGAATTTGAAGATCAGGGTAAATATGACTTATTTTGTCTTCTTGAGAACATGTAAGTATCTAAATGAAAAAAAAAATGATAAATGAGAGTTCAAAAACACAAAAATGCTGAAAAACAAATAATCTGTGGGACCTGAAGGATTTTTCTGTTCGGGACAAACTAGGAACTCATGAACAACCATCATCACTTTAGAATCAAGTGTATGTAAACTTTTGAATGGGATCATTTTTATAAAATCAACTATTATTTTTTCTTATGGACTATATGTAAATGTATTTTATGTGAAATATCTTGTTCAGGTCATAAAAAATTACCCCTCTTATTTTGGTAAAATAATTAACATTTTACAGATTCTGCAAGGTGTATGTAAACTTTTGACTTCAACTGTACTTGAATGTTTTATCTACATTTAATATATATCAAAGTAAACAAGACATTTACAAGACACCAGTTCTGTCCACATCCATTAGCATGATAACAAATACAATCACAGACACTTAAAACATCTACTGTCACTTGAGGAGGATAGTAGTGATTATGGGAGTATCATTCTTGTACCCAAATTATAAACAGGAGATCATCCTATGTTACGCATATCATTCCTGATCTTTCTTATTGTAATTTCTGTTATTGCACAAACCCTAATATGTGTGACCAAAAAAAAAAAATCAGTTATCCCATGGTTAAATACATATAT